>NW_027062534.1:100000-402595 GCF_000507465.2 Kwoniella mangroviensis CBS 8507 | reverse complement strand
GAACGTTCTTTTGGCAGACTACATACGAATACATCAGTGTTGATTCTCGCTTTTTTACCTTTTCCCCTTTACATTGCAACACATGACAACACATTACAATACAATAAAATACGACGAATTACATGACATTCCTCATCTATCCCTTTGCTTGATCTATCAATTATCATTGTACCTTATACTAGTCATTTATCCATCCGCGCAATTGCATGTATGCATACTTCATCGTATATTTTGTATTCTCTGTGCATCTCGATGTGTGCCACCCGATTAGGTAGAAGAGACCAATGTCATAAGTGGTGTACGGAAATAGATCGATGGGTTGATGGATCGCTGGTCGACCAATGATAAGTCCGTAATTTCCCGATGTATGGCGGATACACTTGCAGGTATCCCTTTGAGATGTGAGATTTGATCCCATTGACTTTTGTGCTTGATGGAGTTGCGTCCAGTCAAATGCGAGCAATTGAAGATTGGATTACCAGTACATTGTATCAGTTTAACAACATATATATCCCATAACCTATAATCTCACCATCTTCCCCATCCCTCTACCATCACAATTCTATCGACTCCTCCAAAATGGCTATCGAGAATCAACAAACTGCCGCTGCGCCTGCTCAACAAGAGAGCACATCGTTTTTCTCCAGTGTGATGGAGTTCTTCGTACCTACGTAAGTCGAATCATACGGATCTGGTTTGATAGATGCAGAAGGAGAAGGAGAAGATAGCAGGGTGAACAGGGATCGAAATGACTACATCGAGAATGAGAAGTAAAGAGTATCATGATAGAGCAAGGTGGAAATGTTTTCTTGTAATGGGTAATGGACGAGGGGAAGCTCCAAAGAAGCTTGAAGGAAGAGATAATATCGACGGATAACCGATGTCGATGGTACAAAACAAGAATAGAACCGCGCAATATGAAAGAGCGATGGGTCTATCGGTTGATCGACATGATTAACTTGGATCAGGTCTTTGGGAATTGATGGGAATGGATTAAGAACGATGATGATGATGATGATGATGAAGAAGAAGAACAAACATATTGAGATCAAACCGAATTGTCACTGATCGATTTGTCCCTTTTCAAATTCATAGTGCCCACGCCGAAGCTCCTGAGGAATCTGAGGAACCCGCCGAGGAAGGTGGTGATGAGCCTGCAGAAGAGGAGGAGGAGGAAGAAGAGGAACCTGAGGACGTGAGTGATATCTTCTTTATGTAGACCTAACAGGTTTTGTCGCTAATTACGATCATTCATTTTAAACTACCTATCGAACACGTCTAATCCACACGATATGCAAATCACAAATAATGCGATATACTACAACTCACTCGCAAATCACCATCACTGATTCTCCGATCCTTCCATGAATCCCAATCACAATCTTGGCATACCCTCCTTGTACTCGTTCATCCTTGGCTCCACCCCTCACAGCCAGCACCAGCTATCCGAGAGGAATGCGAGCAAAAACAATGTGCCGAACACGTCCACCACTTCAAACACTGTCAAGAAAAAGTAGAAGCCGGTAATGGTTTCCCAGGTGAAGATTGTGTGGAAGAGTTTTTCCACGTTTTACACTGTGTCGATGTGAGTTTGAGTGGTCGGATCTTCTCCCATTGTTACGAATCAAGGGTGTGGACGTGGATGATACGGTGAAATGGGAGATGGGAGATGAGAGATGAGAGTCTATAATCGACACCGACACCCAGCATCGATAGGATAGGATCTGCTTCATCAAAAGAGAATCGGAATTAGTTGAGGTTCATCGCTGACATTTGTTTTGTTCCTCTGTACGTCTAGGCTTGTGCCGCCCCTAAAGTCTTCAAGAAACTCGCTTAAACCACCATATCCCTTTTCATTCGGATTAGATAAGGGAGTTTTTGGTTGTTGAGTATTTGAGGATTTCGAGGTGGACTTGTGATAGATACATAGCATGACATGCAAACCCAAAAACATATCTTTTCTTTTTGAAGAAAGTCCTCGAAATCGGCAAAGAACTCGGGTGTGCAACTTTCATCTCATTGATGGTAATCTTACACTTGTCCATTCGATTCGGTCGGATCATTATTGCATAATGAGGTTTCCACAAGACACTACACGTTTAATTAACAAACATGGAACGGGTAGCCATTCAGGTAACTCGGCGTGAGCAAAACTACTACAATAACCAGTCTCTTCTCAGAATCAGTCTCTAGAAATCTCCTAAATCAAGATCGATCGTTCTAGCCACGTATTCCTGGGGAGTTTCACCTTTTCTCAAGCCTGATGCAGGGGGTACATCAGGTTTAGGGATTGGCATTGAGATTTCGGGTGTTGCGCTGTTAATAACATATAACCATAGGTCATCAATCAAATCAGCTTCACTTTTCAAGGTCAGATATTTAGTTTTTTTAATCGTGTTACTCACGCTTTTGCTTTTATCATAGCTTCCTCAGCTTTCTTCCTAGCCAACGCAGCTTGGTGAGCCTTCAACATCATCTCTTTCGTTTTCCTCTTATTATTCTCGTTGATCTTCTGAATCCTTAATTCATAATCATCCCCTTCTGCCAACTGTTCACCATTATTAACTAGTTGTCCCGTAGCGGGATCACCACCCAGTTTGATGATTTCACTATTTATCATCTCAACAGTGTGAACGTCATTACGACGTGTTGCGAGATCCCTTGTCGATAAGAGTTGAGATATCTTAAGGAGGGCTGATCGGTTGGCAGATGGGTCATAGGCTTTTCTAGTATTGATTTGTCGATTCACTTCGGCCTAGATCATCATCAAACAATTAGCCACGTGTCTTTCTTCTTTCTTGAGATTTTACTTTCTTACGAGGAAGTTTTGAAATGCAACTCACATCAGTCATAGGTCTATCCCTCAACGCTTTGATCTCCACATGTTTCTCTTTCAACTCGCTCCTCTTTGGTAATTTCACTCCATCAACTTTATTCGTCATTGAAAATCTCGAAAACTCTTTTTCTTCGAAATCACCATTGGAAACATCTGCTATTCTGAATAACCTAGTCATCTTTCCATATGAACACAATAATCCTCTGGCATCTCGGACATTTCGTCCCTTGTACTCTATATTGTATGCGCCGAATTTCTCGGATGTGTCGACTTCTACAGATGTGGTATTGACGGCATCAGCTTCATCCCTTTTCCCGTTCATTGTAGCTTGGGTGATATACAACGGTCAAGTGTGAACTAACCCTTGATCCTATGTATTCGATATTTGGGTCTACCTTGTTCATCAGGTTCTCCAGCCATCAATCTGACATATGCACCTAACAACCATCATCTGAAATCAGCTCATGCCTTTCTCCTTTTTTGAGCCATGGTCCTCTTTGAGAATCTTGACTCACCAATTACGACCTCCTCGAAGCCATCTTTATACATCATATCAACCAATTCGTACCTACTCAACCTCGCCGAGTTGATCTCCTGTCTATTGGCAGGTACACCGTCCAAGTCCTCTTTCGAGTCCTTGCTCGGCGAAAGGTTCTTCTTTTTGCTGTCATAGCCTGGGGAATGGGGAGGAGAATATCTTTGGGAATACGATTGTGATTGCGACTGCGATTGAGAATGAGAGATCTCTCCGTCTTCTGTCGAGTGATCCGAGCCGGGTGAGGCGGATCGATGTCTTTTTTGACTTTGTCTCGCTGCCTATACACCACAAGCCATATCTCAGTATATCCAACCTTTCATTTGATGTTACGATATTAGACAGAATGAGGGGGACGTACCCGTCTTTGTGCTCGTTCATCCTTCGCTTTTCTCTTATTTTTCAAATCCGACATGGCCCTTGAAGCTTCCTTCGTTACACTCGTATGTTTTCCTGATGATCAAATGATACACCATCCTCTTCCGTCAGCAAACAAATAAACTGAGCTTCTTGAGCATTTTTGAATAGACTCGACTTACTTCTCTTCCTCGATGGCCCCTCATCATCATCATCATCATCATCATCCCCACCAATAGTTTTGAACATCGCATCAAGAGCTTGTGAATCTTTGAACTTCTGCATCTCTTCAAGTCTTGTAGCCAAGATCTCTTCTCGCTCAATTTCAGGCAAGTTCTCGAGACTACATTGTGCAAACGTCAATAATATTCGAGATGATGAAGGAGGTTTGTACTAACGCTTCTCTATCAGCCTCGTCCTTGTATTTGCCTTCTAAGGGATACGGGTTTGATCCCATACCTCTCCCTCCCGCTTTATTCCTGTTGTTAGCCGCAGAAGAGCTAGATGCGAATTTGGTCACTGCATCCTCTTCATCTGAAGATTCGGATTCGAGGTCCATATCTGCTTCACCCTCTGATTCTGATTCTTCGCTGTAAATTCAATTGGCAATCAGTATCAAGATTCGAGACTCGAGACTCTGGTTACAGCAGATGTGTCGTATATGTATAGATGCAGGGCTGGAGATGTACTCACAATGCCTTGCTCTTCTTCTTTCCACCTCCTACACCACCTGAATTATGTCTTTTCTTGGATGGTCTTCGAGTAGGATCATCCTCCGCTAAACCGAGCAATTCATTTTCTAAATCGGACATGTTGAGTTATGCTCTTCAATGCCTAGGCCTTTGAGACTGATTTCTGTTGTCAGAGGGTGAATATATGTATGCAAGATACGATAGGGTGGTAGAAAGCAGATGAAATGAATGTTGAGAGAAGAGGAGAAGTATGAAGTCAAGCTGTTCGGTTTGAAAAGTGGAGATCAAGTTGCTAGATACGCGAATGAGTTTGAGTTGGATTCCCGGATCCATTTATTGACCTATGGATGGATGATTCATCAGCGTATATATTTATCCACCTTTGTTCAACTCGAGACATCAATATCGCTTTCTACCTGTTCACGTCAGACCTACGAGCCGATCCTCTTGATACTTTGATATCAGGTGTTGCTGTCCTGCCCAATACTACTCTGCTAATCAGAATGATCCTACGCTATATCTACCTCATTCTGGCAACCCTTCTAGCAATATCATCATGTTTAGCCTCAAACTCAAACATTCAGCTGGACTCTCAACTATCTGAATTATTCTCCAACTCAACGAGTACAGGGAGACATACGAATAATTGGGCAGTTTTAGTATGTTCTTCAAGATATTGGTTCAATTATCGAGTATGTCGCTGTCCATCCTCTCTTCTATCTTCTCAAGGTGCCTAGCTGACCGACTAGAGGTCATTAGCACATGGCCAATACTTTGGCGATGTATCGTACACTCAAGAGACTAGGTCTACCCGACTCGAACATCATCCTTATGCTTTCAGACGACGTGGCGTGTAACCCCCGAAATGCATTCCCAGCTACGGTCTATGCGAATAAAGGGAGACAGATGGATCTGTATGGAGAAGGTATAGAAGTTGATTATAGGGGTTATGAAGTTACGGTAGAGAGTTTTTTGAGATTGTTAACTGGTAAGTAAGGCAATTGCTATACTGTAAAGCATAAACATAATCGGTACTCGTATTGTTACTCTTTTTACGGATGTAGGGAGGGAATAACTTGGATGAAGAATATCGTAACAAATCACTCAGATACTGATTAAATGTACACATCAAATAGGGAGACACGATCCATCGATCCCTCGATCTAAACGATTACTTTCCGATGCATCATCCAACGTCTTCATCTATATGACTGGACATGGAGGGAACGAATTCCTAAAATTTCAGGATAACGAGGAAGTCTCAGCTTATGATGTTGCGGATGCCGTCGAGCAGATGTGGGAGAAGAGGAGGTGAGTGATGTTTGGTGCTTCTCGAGTTATCCACCTTTCGTACTAATCTGAGGTTGTAATGACGTCTTTCCAGATATAACAAACTGTTGTTCACCATCGATACCTGTCAAGCCAATACGATGTATTCGAAATTTTATTCACCAGAGATAACTTCCACAGGTTCGTCATCATTGGGCGAAAATAGTTACTCAGTATGTCCTTTCCCTGCCTCCAACACCGTTACTTAAACCGTATGCTGATTAGAGTTGCTTGATAGCATCATAACGATATGGATATAGGTGTGGCTGTCATCGACTCGTTCACACATTACATCTTACAGTACTTGGAAACTTTAGGCAAAACTTCTACTGCTACCCTGAAGGACTTTGTGAGTCCACTTTATCTCATCATATCCCTCCAGAAGCATATAGCTTTTGTTTCCCAAATAAACGTGACAATTGCTAATTCTTTGTTCTGATCAGTTCGGTATATACGACCCAGTGAAAACCCAATCTCATCCCGGAATATCCACCTCTCTCTCATCAGTCCCACCTGAAGAAATTTTGGTGACAGATTTCTTTGGGGCCGTAGCCAGAGTGGAAGTTTCACCCAAACGAGCTGAGCTATCACCTCTATCGCATGAGCTCAGGGAAAGTAAGTGGGAGGTCGTAGCCAAGCCTACAAGAAGGATCGGAAGGAAGAACGAAGACGTAGATTTCGAAGAGGAATTGACTGAAAAGGGACAACTGGACACTAACAAATGGCAGAAACCTTTGAAAGATGGCAAGTCGGAGCTGAAGAAGGTGATTGGGAGTTTGGTTGGAATAGGTGCAATTGGAGGATTATTGTATGCTGGAGGTGCTCCACGAGATAAATCGAAGAGAGCGTGAGATCCATTTTAGTAGATTGTGTTACCTTCTATATACTGTAAATATCTATGATAAATCAATACCTAGCATTTGTGAGTATCTATGATAAATCAATACCTAGCATTAATGCACATACCCCTCGTTGTTCTTCCTACATGCATATTCATCAAACCCTCTTCCTTTCCTGAGCGATACCAACAATCTTTACCAATTTCACACCCATGTCAATGGCCATACCCAGCGGAATCAACAGGAACGGTATATATTCGCTTAACAGCGTTATGATCTCTTTGTTTGTGAATGGCGGAGTGGGACTAGCAGTGAATATCGCTCCTAGGCATGGAATCAGGGTTGTAGCTGTTGATGCGCCGTAAGCTAGGAGGAGAGCTACGATATCATATCGAAATACATCAGCTACGACCACAGTTCACATAGTATAACTTATGAGAGAGATCTTGCGTAGCGAGGGAAAAATGGGTACTTACGATAAACCCTCTTATCATCTATCACAGGCGTATCACCATCAGACTATAAGCGACCAGTGACTCTTTTGGTGATGTGATAGGATATATGCGACACTCACTCTTCCATAATCCCCAAGCACCAATAGCAAAACAAGGTAATTGAAACCCGCCTTCCAAATACAAAAAGTACCTTAACCAATTAAATTCCTTCGAACCTGATAGAGCCCCACCAAGTATTGGATCTCTGGCTAGGGAGATGGAATATTCGAATAGGGCTGGTAAAGGGGTATTGGCGAGCCAATGTTTTGGGTAAATCGTTTGAAGATCCAGTAGGAGGGTGATGGGCTATGATCACAATCGAAGCGAGTCAATACATCAGTATCGTACAGTATTGGACTCGAAGTATCTATAAATGACTGGGCACTTACGATATGCAGCTAAGAGACCGAAAAGTGGTACAAGTCATATCGATAAGATCATCTTGAAACATCGATATTGCTTGAATTTCATATTGACGTACCGCACAGAACCAAAACCACAGCTTATCCAACCCTCTTCCTGCGAATCTTGACATTTTGGGTGTATTATAGGGTCCGCCTTCACGAGTTGCTGGGTTCCACTCTGTCTGCTCTACCTTTATGTGGATGGAATGACTTAGTCTACATTGCTCGGATCTGATCAAAGAGACTCGACCATAACGCGTAGGTGGAGGTTTTGACGCTCGGACGAGAAAATGAGTTTGTGGCAGTCTCTCGCGAGGAATCAGACAATGTCTGTTCCTTCTCCATCAGGATGATAGGTTAAGTTGTCGACCCATCAGGATCAAGGAACGTGGCATTGGCTGTGACATACCCATTCGCCTGGGTCGATCTCATAAATCAGAGGTGGAGGACGTTGAGAAGACAGCTCGATCGATCTCTACTTTGTCCGTATGATACCTTTGGGCGAATCATTGTCCACAGAAATACAAGCAGCACGGCTTTTCCTGACCTTTGTTTACTTTTCTTTTTTTCCCTCTCAGCGTCAGATCTATCACCACCATCCTTTGATTCAGCACTGAGGCTAGAAACGTCAGATCAAGTACTTTGTTCTTCGGTGTTTGTGGTAATTCGGATTTGATTGATACACCAAGTACCCAAAGGAGGGTCCTTTGATTCAGACTCAGAGTCTAAAACTTTATTCCATTCTTTGCCATCGTCCAGAATTCTTCGAGGATTGGTGTGAAGAGTTCGTTCCAGATTGGCATGGCTGAGAGGTCTGTACTTGTGTCTATTGGATTCAACATATATCAACGCAAACAACAAGAAAAGATAAAACAAGATAAGAAGAATGGCTAATGTTGACATTCCTCGAGCGATCAGATGAACCACATCGTGGCCCTATCAAAATCAATCCATCAAGGGCACATTGATATAGTCTAGTCTCGTTTCACAACGTTCGCTGATCTTTCTTTTCTTTTTGGGCTCTTTTTTTTCTCACGCGCATTGGCACCCACTCACATTCTGATCAGCTAACAAGCAGAAAGATGATATACGTGAGACACGCTCCACCCTCATCCTCTAGTCTGATGAGGAAGTACGGTATAGGCAATAGGAGGGTCAGAGCCGAGGTTTTTGATGATCAACATCATCATCATCATCACCATCACGCTAACTTTCATGGGAGATAAAACGTTTTGATGGATTGGTGACGGTACGATTCAATACGATTGGCGATTGAATGTTGAAATGGATCTGTTAAAAAAGGATCATATAATAAAACGTTGTTTCTCCCCTCCCCATCACTTCCTATTCTTCTCGTTCTTTATTCTACCTTACCTTCATCAACGACCTTTCTTTCTTCTTTCCTTTCCCAAAACTTTTATAGAATCCTTCCAAACTTGTTCCTTCACTCAATTCCCTACTCTACCTCTCAAAAGGTCGTTCATCCTTTCCCCACTTTCAGACATTAGTCATCAAAACTCAAATACACAAAATCCAGAAACTCCTCTTTTCCATCATGCACATTGCCACTTTCCTATCGCCTCTTCTTTTCCTTACTCTCCCTTCACTCGTCGTATCCGATCCAACACCTACCACCCCCAACCACGAACTCGATATTAGGGGATACGGTAAATGCTATGATCTCAAGACTCGTGATCCCCAAACATGCAAATGTTACCCAGAATACGAGGAACCCAAAGATCACGGTGATCACTGGAAAAAACGACAGGAAGCCGATGCCGAAGCTGAAGCTGAAGCTAAAAAAGGAGGATATCATTATGAAGAATGTGTCTGTCCTGATTATCCCAATACCGAGTTAGATGATGGATACGGCGGTGGTGGTTGGGAATGGAAGGGACACGGAGGAGGAGGTCATCCTAAATGTGTCTGTAAAGGTGATCATCAAAGTGAGTTACCACTGTCCCATTTGAGCTGACGTGAGAGTGAGGACATTAGCTGACGTTCATAATGGTTATGTACAGCTTATAATCCCAAAACACGAGAATGCGAATGTGATGTGAGTAGGACATTTCTTCTTTTACACCAGTACATGTCGTGCTTGATGTTGTCAATACAACATGTGGGAATATAGTTCAGTTATTAAGGTTTTTCCGCCACGTTCACATTCTCGTCATTGTCCTTTTCACTTCTGAGCTCAAATCATGTTCAGATCTTGCTCCTCTTGAGCTTAAATCTATCAAGCTGACACTACTTCCCTCTCACAGGACGGGTACCAACCCTGGACTCCACCCAGCCACTACAAGCGAGGTGAGAAGAAAGGCGGTAACAAACACAAACTCATCTGTAAACCTGGTCCTACCCAATCTGCTGGTCCAGGTGGTTATAAACGATCACCTTCTCTCCATGAAGCTATCAAGATGAGGAAACAAGATGAAAGAGGAGTTGAGAATCTCTTGGGATGCAAGGACGAAGAGAAAGCTTGCGAATCTCATGGTTCATGGAAGTGTGTCGAGTAAGCCACCTTTACTTTCATTTAATTCAAACATTTTAAGCGAGAGGTCAGGTTGTTGACTTACTGAACGTGAATATAGCGTCAGCTCGTTGCTTTGGTCTTGCGGTGCTTGTCCCGGTGAAGGTGTTGGTGAGTACCATCCGATTGACTGAGGAAATCGTTCTTGATACGGCCGGGCTGATGTAGATGAATTTGGTCAGATTGCGGTGCCGTTCCTGGTGTCTCCGAAGTCAGCTGTCAACGAGGTCACTGTGTGATTGGTGAGTAACATTCAAGTCCATCATCTTTGGGTTATATCTTGTTGACTTGACTGTCCATCAGAATCTTGTCGAAGAGGATTCACACTCACCAATACTCCCAATATCGAATACCTCAGTAACACCACTTGCGTATACGAGAACGATCAATCTCCATCAAAATCTTGGTTCGTAGCTCAAGCCAACTGATCTCGCCGATAATAGATAGTATAAATCAACGCACTTTTCTTTCTTCACTCTCACTCTCACTCTTGATGCCACTCGTTCCATTACGCTCTTTTCTCTCATATGCCAATCGATCGTTTGGAGATACACTGTATACATATATATATATTGGTTGGTAGCTTGATACTCTTGCTCTTGCTTATTCGTTAGATAGGTAGAAATCAGGTAAATATTCATTATCATCGTTGATGCGAAATGGTCCATGTCTATTGAACAGCGTATAATATGGCATTCAGCATCGATGGTTGAATGTCATGGTCTTGAGAATCGTTCGTTGACCTATTTCATTCGACGTGGAAAAGGTTGGCTCGACTGAATAGCCACACTAAGAACCAATGATTCGAACACATCGATCCAAGCCATCTCCATCAAAACGATAAATCACATCATGTCACATCATGACGATACCATTCAGTAAACAGCGATCAGTAAGAAGATACAACATATATGCATTAATTTAGTATGCAATTTTATTCTACATTTTACACCAGGTCTTAAGATCATTGACCTTTCTCTAACGATTCAACCTCTTTCTCCAAACCTTCCTGTTTACTCCTCAACCCTCTTACTTCACTTTCCATAGCTTTACAGGCCATCTCCAACTGGACATTACTACTTATCAGATCCTGCCATTTACTCTCCAATTTACCCAGCTGACCACCTTTCTCCTCCTGATATACCCTCCTTGAACGATTCACATCGACGATCTGTTCTTTGAGCTGGTCGAGGGTAGAGGTGAGTTCGGTGATTTGCGAGTTGAGTTGGAAGTTTCGGACGAGCCAGGCGTTTGGGGCGTACGTTGATAGTAGAGAGGTGTTTTCGAGTCTACATGTGTAGATTTGAATTAGCAAATATACTACTTGACGGTAATGCATTTTTGATTATACACTCGGTTTGATTTGAATATATGTTATATCCAATTGAACATTCGTTAAATAAATAGATACCCACCTCAAAGCCATATGTCCTTCAGCTACCTTACTCTGCTTCTCGGCATTTTTCAACTCTTCCAAACTGGGTTCATCACCTATTATAGGAGGTTGATATTTACTAGGATCAATCGATCGAATAGGTTTGGTTGGATATTGATTTAACAATTCTGATAGTGCTTGTGATTTCTACAATTCAAAACAGTTCACCCAAGACGTCAGGAACAGTCACTGGTATGGTACATATTCATGTTCATACAGCGACGAGTGATCACTTACCGGGAACACATCCACGGATTTTGGTAATCTCTCGTCCTCATCATTGATCTGGGGTGTCCTCCTTAACTCTGCATCTATCAATGCCTGAGCGGCCGATTTGAGATTTGGGTCGTCGAGATGTTTGTCATAGTATGGTAATGAATCTATGTAGGTTGATGAGGACATGTTGAGGGTCTTCTTCTTGTTGTGACTGGGTCGTATATACCTCTATATTTACTTTGGATTGTCGATAATTAATTCATCCACTCAATTCGCGATGGACGATGAAAGATGGAGGTCGAGGTTGATTAATGGGTGAATGACGGGATCAGATTGATAGCATACCAGTGTCGGCGTTATCCGGGGATAGGTCTGACAGTGTGATGTGGTATCACTGAGTTACTACTAATCACCTCCACTGTTGTTCTTCACCCTCTTCACCCTCTCTCTCTCTCGCTCTTCCTCTCGTATCATATCGCATCTTGCGTCTTGTAAACATCAGCATAGATCAAGTAAACTGCCTATAATCGCCCGACGAGACTCCACTGCACGTTTTTGAAGCGAAGATCTCATCGAGGAAAATCACAGTAGTAGGAAAGATAGAAACAGCCACGCGAGGAAATCAACAAATCCATCGTTAATCAACGGTTAAATTGGCATTGAGCAGCGATGGAACCGATCCTTGGCGAGAGCAAGAGGCGTGTGGTGAGTAGCTTTCCCATCTTACAAGAGCAGACAGGCAAGCTGGAGGTAGAGTTCATGAGGACGAAGGCAATATTGGGACGACTTCGTCTACCACTCTTCCGAGGGCTAAGATAGGTTCGGTCATTAGGATATGTCTGACTGACAAATCTCATTGTTATCAACATTCAGTGTTACTTCTTCGATTCGGACATTGGGAACTATCACTATGGACCTGGTAAGTCTACATGACTATTTCATTTCGTATGTCAACATAGATTCAAATTGATCATACGTCTTTGACATGATAGGTCATCCGATGAAACCCACACGAATTAGGATGTGTCATTCCCTAGTAATGAATTATGGTCTATACAAGAAAATGGAGATTTTTGTATGTCTAATCTACTCTCTCTTTCCTCTGTATCTAATGGCATGAGCTGACTCTATCGGAATCCCGCATATGTAGAGAGCAAAACCAGCGACGAAAAGAGAGATGTCACAATTCCATACAGACGAATATGTAGATTTCTTACATCGTATAAATCCAGATAACGCTCAGCAGTTCGCAAAGGAACAGGTCAAATGTGAGTATCTCGACTCCGCAACTACCGCTTCATTGGAACCATGAGTACCAGTAGAAGCTGGGACCGGGACTGATCTCCCCGTTCTTGCAGATAACGTAGGAGATGATTGTCCCATATTTGACGGGCTGTTCGAATATTGTTCCATATCCGCTGGAGGATCTATGGGCACGTTCAGCTCAATTCTACTTAGCTTTCATGGACTCAGAGCTGATGAGTCGATTATTCATGTTGATAGAGGGAGCAGCTAGATTGTCGAGAGATAAATGTGATATCGCTGTCAACTGGGCAGGTGGTTTACATCATGCTAAGAAAGCTGAAGCTAGTGGATTCTGCTATGTTAATGGTCAGTCAGCTTTATTGTAATCTTTCCAGAAAAGATATGAAGCTGATTCTCACAACATCGTAGACATTGTACTTGGTATATTGGAATTGCTAAGGTGGGTCAACAAGCACAAAATCATCTCTCGTGTTTTGTGAGATCACATATTGATGATGTCCTGCTCCTGAGTATAGATACCACCAAAGAGTCTTATACATCGATATAGACGTGCATCACGGAGATGGTGTCGAAGAAGCTTTTTACACCACCGATAGAGTCATGACTTGTTCTTTCCACAAATACGGCGAGTTTTTCCCTGGGACCGGTGAAGTAAGAGATAATGGTATAGGTAAAGGAAAAGGATATGCGGTGAATGTACCGTTGAGAGATGGGATAAATGATCAGAATTATCAGGATATATTCCAACCTGTGAGTGCAGTCCCTATTCCAAATCGTCGTCAAAAGTGCTAAGTTCAAACGTCATGCGGTTATTATAGGTCATCAAACGAGTGATAGAATGGTATCAACCCGGAGCGATCGTCCTCCAGTGCGGATCAGATTCCTTGTCGGGTGATAGATTAGGTTCATTCAACTTGTCGATGAAAGGTCATGCCGCCTGTGTACAATTCGTCAAATCCTTCCATTTACCTTTACTCTTACTTGGTGGTGGTGGATATACGGTTAAGAGCGTTAGTAGGACTTGGGCTTATGAAACGGGCTTGGCGGCTGGGGTGGAATTGCAAAAGAGTGAGTGTTTCTCTTTTTGGGCCTTTTCTGTGGGCGGTTCGCAGATACCCTTACCCCCTTTGATCCATGTGCCCTTCTTCCTCTTCAAAGACTGGACGGCATCGTACTATCACAGTGCGGGATATGGTCATGTACTTGGCTCATGAAGCTTGTATAACGTACAAGAATCCAAGACTGATCGCATCACTTCTTATCAGATATACCCAATAACGAGTACTGGGAATACTACGGACCGACATACGAGCTCGACGTTCGACCGAGTAACATGACCGACCACAATACGCCCGAATACCTACAGAAAGTCAAGGAAGCTGTATTTGAAGTATTGAGAGATAAGAACGCAGCTCCCAGTGTGCCTTTGCAGGGTGAGTGGGGCTTATAATCCTCTCAATGATGTTTCCTTTCAAGGTCCTGAACTTCATACCATCATTGTTATCCTTCAATAGACGTACCGAAACTGCGACATGACGATGAAGATGATAACGAACTTGAAGATACGGAAGATAAAGATGTCCGTCGTCCGATGAGATTATGGGATAAAGAGAAACAGAATGAGAACTCCTTGAGTGATTCGGAAGATGAAGGAACGGGAGGAAGAAAACATCGTCAGAGTTATAAGAATAGTAATGGATCGGGATCGGCCTCCGGATCAGTTCATAAGAAAAGAAGATCTAGATCACCGCCGATCGCTCCTATGACTGGTACTGGCGCTCAGGTGAATGGACTTGGCACGTCTAGTACTAGTACGAACGGAGCTGTTGGAGGGATCAATATTGAAAATTGGGCTTCATCCGTACCACCTTCTGATTCAACTTCATCGGCTATACCTGTTTCAACGGCACCTACAACGAGTGCAGCTGAGGTGAATGGGAATGGGAATGGAGTTGGGAATGGAGAAGATATCGAAATGACAGATTCGTCGAATCAACCTGAACAGATAACTAGTACGACGACCGACTGATTGAAGGCGATATCAAAGATGTGGTACTTCAAATCCCGGCGTAATTATCAGAAGATGTTGAATATCCCCGATCCTTTCCAAATGTGGGATTACATTCCCCCCGATAATAGCTTTTCTCACTGTACGATTTCTTTGATCTCATTTCCATCTGGGCTTTCCATTCTCTCGTTAAATACACTTTACAGAAGTTGTTTTCAGATTTTTTTTTTTTTTCCCCCTTCTGTTTGCAGAGAACATTGATGTATTGCATGTAACTCCTACGGAACTTAATGGAACATGGACACGATCGCTGGACTGTACAACCTAACGTAAGGTACCGTTGAATATACGTAGTAGCAGTAAACTGTTCAGCTGGAATCTTTTGACCAAGGCGATCGGTACGATTTCGGTACCTTTGATTGATTATTCTCCGTTTCCAAATTTAGATACGAGTCCTGCCTGACACACACACACACACCTTATACTAACCGTTCACCATCACCATCACGTATATATATAGCAAACGCCTGAACCGATAGAATGGTAAGTATGGTTGGTCAATGCCCGATGAAAAATCCATTTCTGGCTCACATGAGATGAGATGGGATGCGTATGGTTATAGATCTTAACCGGATCGATCATTTATTTCATCCCATCTCTCCTCATCACGACAGCGAAAAGGTGACGATGAATTCATATGAAATCCAGACAGCTTCTCAGTCTACAGAAAACAGAAAATAAAATACAGAGTAGAACAGCCGGTACTCATAGGGTTTACTCGGACTGTATGTCGATTGAGCCACTGCATCCTAGTCACAACATCTTTGCCAAGAAAAACAGAAACAGTGCTCTGTGTCTATGTGAATTAACATGAGAAAAGAAAGATGACTGCCAAGTTCAGTTGATCTACTTATGACATGTAATGAACCATTGTTCCATACCGATTTTCAACCGATCAAGTTACGTCTAGACACACAATTGCAACCACGAGAGGGACCCCAACCCCTTGTTCGGGGCTCAAAGAAGTCTCTAACAGACAAGACTCAGTCTAGACGTACGTGTCGACGTCGTTCACACGGGATTACCTATATCTTCCGCATGATTGGTCGTGCTCATGAATCCGTAGTACCAACACTCGACATGTAACACTTCCATACAGTCAAAGTCAAATAGTTGGGTGCACGGCATCTCGATGGCTTGTATTAACCGGCTACGATCATCGTATGGGCCAGTCCATCGGGAATGTTCGACACTTAAATTTGCTGCATGGCTTACTCAAGGAGTGATACTGCTGAGTGTGGTACCAACACTACACTAGTGCAGTCTAAAGACAGACCCCGTCATCACTCAAGTTTTGATACCCATTGCCGGTGATCATGTGTCAATTTACGATTACACTTGGAATGTTGACAAGATGGAATTCTTGGGGATTGTGGGGTCCCTTTTTGGTGTGATGTGAGTGATGTGTTCGGTTATCATCCATATAACCCAATGACCGGTCCGCATCGCACGGGTCAGACCTCGTTTAAAAATATTTATACTTGCATGTGGTTTTGCGATTTGTTTATCCTCAATTTTAGTAGGTTGACAGACAATTCCCAAAGCTCCATACTTTAGGTTGAAAGCCCCACTTCGATCTATATTCCAATTGTAATCTTCTGACCCCTCTTATTATTATAATCAATAAATATCGATTCAATAATCCCGCGACATGGCTACCAAGAACGAAATCGCTGCTGAACACGGTCTCGCAGGACACGATTCCCACGTCACCGACGGCACCTACACCAACGGTAACAATGGCAACAACGCCGCACCTGGATATACAGGTGGTGGAGGACCCATGGCAAGGTTCATCACTCCCGGTGGTCATCCAGTAGATACAAGTCAACCTGCTTTCCCAGTATTTCACAGGAAGTTTGCCAATCCTGCTCCATTGGGTTTATTGGGGTGAGTAATCTATCTCTATTCTGGCTTTCATCGATCTAAGCCTTCCACCACAAATGTGATTTGTATTTCAACGCAACGTTTTCCTTCTTTGCTTCTTTCCTTTGTTTGTTGTTTAGACTACCGCACCGCACCGTACCGACATCCTTTCTATTCTATAAATACTTCATACCCTTTTATGACATTTATGACATCTTGGCGAATATGAAAACTGAGAACATTCTTGTTCAACCATTCAGTTTCGCCGGTACCACCCTCCTCTTGTCATTCTTCAACGTCTCAGCTAGAGGTGTCACAGTACCCAATGTAATTCTAGGTATGGCCCTAGGTTACGGTGGGTTGGTTCAGTTAATTGCCGGAATCGAAGAATGGGCTTGTGGTAACACGTTTGGTGCTACTGCTTTCTCATCTTACGGTGGTTTCTGGTTATCCTTTGCCGGTGAGTTAGTTATACTGCCATCATGCATGCATTCCCAATCGAGAAATCATATCATTCCTTTCTGCCGGAACAAAAAACTGATAACTCTCTCTCTTTTTTGTTTGCATTAAGTCCTGTACATCCCCCAATTCCAAGTCACCGCCGCCTACACCGACAAAGGAATGCTTGCCAACGCATTAGGTTTCTACCTCGCTGTATGGGGTATCATCACTTTCTTGTTCCTCGTCGCATCTCTTAGATCTTCTATGGCTTTGGTAGCTTTGTTCTTCTTCTTGGATATTACCTTCTGGCTTTTGTAAGTAAAATTCCAACCATCCAAACTCTACATCTGCTAATTCTATCGATGTGTCTTATTCAAATAGGGCTGCTGGTGAATTCACTGAATCAGCTACGACCCACAAAGCAGGTGGTGCTTTCGGTATTGTAAGTCGGCTTCTTCGTTACGTTATATTCACCTCATCGCTGACTTTGGCATAATTACAACTACAGATCACCGCTTTCATCGCCATGTATACCGCTTTGGCAGGTATGCTCACCAAGGATACCTCACACTTCTTGATCCCCGTTGGAGATCTCGCGAGAGTAGGTAAATAAGTCGATAACCATCATTACGAAAAAAGAGTGGGCCGAAGATAAAGAACAACAGCAAACAGTTCGGTTCATCCCCAGTATTTCATTTAATCTTAGCTTTCGCTTTCTTTCCATTTATGTTATTCCTTTTACAGGTATCCTTCTGAGTTCATATATCGATCGATATCCTTACTTCTGGGTATACTTCCACATCTTCCCTTTTCTTACTCCTATTTTTTTTTTTACGAAGGCTTTGTTTCTCTTATACTACTATATGTAGGCGTAAATAATCAGGGAAGCCGATCAACATGTATATCTTCGTCTCTTTCATCATCCACTTGTCTGCTTGCTTGTTCAGTCTGATCGTGTGAGGAGATTTTATGATGTGGTACAAACAGCCATGCTCTTCCCTCGACTATATCTCAATAAGAGGAGGTCGTCCAACATACAGTATACACCTTCTCTGCACAGAGCCATCGTTGATTATATATCTGATTTATCTGGTTTAGGAAGATGAAAATTTGGAAATCAATTCAATGTAAGATCCTAAGATCGTTGTGAAGTCTTACAAGTCGGTGTCGCATATCCTTAATGCGTTCGCATCTCAACTTGATATTCGAGCATCGACACACCGAATCATGTTAATCATCCCGATCAATCACAATATGCACAGGTTCTTATGTCCTTTCGCTCGAATAATACCTGAATCGCCTTTGATTGCACTATTTGCATACTTACATTTTTTACATTTTGCATCATGTATAATAGTATACCTGAATTATGAGGACAGTCACCGACTGTATATCGCATAGTCCGTCAAGTCGTTGTTTTTTGTTTTCTATGACGATACGGACTTGATGAAGGTTCAAAGATGGATTCATCGAATTGGTGACGAAAATCGGATTGGAATGGATATCAGTCTTGGTGGGAGAAGGGATCGGATTGAGGAATAGGGACGGAAATGCAGTATGAAGTATATCGGATTGTTATCCTTTCTTGAATCCACCACCTTTTTCCAACCTATATTGACCACCACCGAGTCCATGGCGTCAGTATATATACATACAGTAATTGATGATGAACGAGAGGATATTACTCACCCCAGTTTCTTTCGTTCGTAGAATGCATCGACCCTACTTGCTCCCATCTGTAGTAAATCGCGAGAAGAATGAAATCAGTATTAGTCCATTCGATATGGAAAGAAGGAGGGGGGAAGGAGGTATGATGGATAGATGAACTGATTTGGATTCGATTTGACTTTCAAGAGACAGAAGGAATCAGATACCCACATTAATGATTCTCGGACAACCGTCTCTATCTTTTTCCAACCTCGTACATTCCGTACAGTAGTAAGCATCTGATATGGCTGAACAGATTGGATCACCAAATGTCGTCAGTTACTGTTCCAATTCAAATCGATTCGGACCGAGGACCTTGAGATTGTCAAGAGGAACCAACCTTACTCACCTGGTGATGAACATATAATACATTTACCAGCTGCCGTTCCGACTATCATAACACAATGGCAAAAAAAAAAAAATTCAGCTACTACACTGCAGCACTACTTAGATAGATAGACCTGATGAGTGTAGTAGATAGGGGGATAGAGACTCACATGAACATTCATCGCATATCCTTACAATCGTCATAGGTCGAACGTACGAATCGCATATTGGGCTGTTTGACAGAGTATCATGGTCAGCACAAGGAAATTATGGAGATTAAGATATAGCTATGACCAACGATCAATCCGGATCCTATAGGAATCAGGGGCACATGGAAAGACAATTGATAGACTTACCATTTACCATCACATTTCTCACACATTCGACCGATAGCTGAAATGTAAATAATCAGTATCAACAGCTTTATAGGTCAGGACCGACCGTTTTTTCCCAAGCGGAAAAGAATGTATGGAGTCAAGTTACTCACCGATACCAGGTTGTCTCCTGCACATCAGCAAATCTGGGTGATGCTTAGACTACATCAATTCCAGTTGGTCAGTATGATTCCGAATCGAGGATCGACGAACGAAGCGAAGAAGGAGGAGGAGGTACATACCATTTTAGATTGTTGTTATCGTCTGTTTGTTCTGATGTCTCGAGGTATATCGTAGTGTACTGGGTATGTATCTATCTGATAGATATTGGTTGATGTGCAGATATGAAGATAGATGGAAGATGATGATTAATCAACAAGTTGGCCACCTACTTGGTCATTATTGACAGTTCCTCAAACTGATGTGGACGAACGAACGAAAAGTCAGTGGCGGATTACATTATGTAATCAGAAAAACGACGGTTTTCACAAGAATCCTTCCTTACTCTTCCTTCTTCATTCCTCCGACTCATGGTCAGCAGCGTAGCCCGAGAGATATGCATAGGGTTGATTCCGGGCGAGCAAGTTGGAGAGCGATCAGCTTCTTGACCATGCACCTTGCTTATTCGCGTAGGATAATCATCAACATCCTTTTACATGCTTTTACGCTTGATTATCATACGAGTGAATATATATTAAGTGAGAATAATGTCAAAAAGTCGTATAGAGAACATTTAATGAAAGTATGAAACTATAAACACGAAAACATCTACATGAACCTTGACTATGTAGAAGAAGGAAAAAGAAATATAATGTGATGGAAAAATTGATGTATACAAGAATGTCTTTGAATGAAAGAAAATCTGTCTATTGTATATATACATTTAAACTGCAACGGCTGCTCCGTCCTATAACAACAACAAACTAAATCTTCACCACATCCATGCCTGCACTAGTATGAGTATGCGAATTCTTCTGACCCTCCACACAAACTTCCACCGAAGCTAACCACTTATCTTTCAACGCCTCATCGACGGACCAACGTGTTTTAGGATCAGGATCCAACATATGTTTCACCACGTTCCTGCATTCTCTCGGAATGAGGTTATTCAGAGGTGCGGGTGTAGGTGGTTTTTCAGTCGTACCGTCTCCTTTGTAAGTCGAAAGGTAAGTCGCAAAGGTCGGATCGGTCGTTTTGGCGACTCTCCATGGCAATTCTTGGAATTGCATACAGTAGAAGACAATCGCTGCTGCCCAGACGTCTACTTGTCTGGCATCGTATTCTACACAAGACCCATAAATCAGTGGCAAATCAGATAGTATGGAGGATAAGTAATACTCACCTTTATGATCGAATAACTCTGGAGCAATATACGGTTCCGATCCGCACAATCCCTTTGACAAGTGTGTTTTCTTCTCCCAACACATCCTGAATACATCGGAAACACCAAAATCGGTAATCTACACATGACCACCGTACTCATCAGCATGAATACTTACTTTATTTACGGAATACAAACAGAAACGCTCAACTCACCTTGACATGACCTCTACCGTCTAATAATAAATTCTCAGGTTTGATATCCCTATGAGCTACACCCATCGAATGAAGATATTGTATACCTTGCAAGATCTGCTTGAAGGTACATTCAACTTCTGAACTTGACATTCCACCTTTTTTAATGGCTGCGTAGAGATCACCACCTGGACAGTACTCCATGACTTCACACCAATGATGTTGCTCATCCTGAACCAAGTCGACCGTCTCGACCACATTCATATGATGGAGTGTCGATGATATACAGAACTCGGAAGTGAGCTTCTTGACGTAATCCTTCTCAGTTTCGTTCTTTCTCCTCTTTCGGAATTCCTTCACGGCGTAAAGCTTTTCTTCTCGTCTATCCCATTTATGTGCTAATCTGACAACGGCAGTCGCACCTTTTCCAATGGCGGCTTTATCGCAGATACCGTATTTCTTCAATAACGATACAGTAGAAGCATTGTCCCCTCCTCCGTATTCTGATCCAGCTTTGGTAGATGCCCGATCGGACCCTTTTTGAGATCCATTGGCAGATGCTTTTCGAGACAATTTAGGTCCGTTGTCACCCAGCCCGACAAGATCTTTGAGAGTGAATTTGTTACCGGAGCTGGCAGTGACTTCTTGTTTGTTCGCCACAACAACAGGTTGACCGCCGACCAAAGCGACAGGTTTATCTTTACCACCTGTAGACCCATGAGAGGCAGATCGCCCGGAAAGCTTTCTCTGTAAGGGCGGAGCTGGAACGGGAGGTGTGGAAGCGCCCTTCCTATCTCGATCGGTAGGAGGTTGGGCATGAGGATCCTGACCAGAACTCTGTCTTCTGAAACTTGGTGCTCTGGAGGGAGGCCTTGAATGATCCGAATCAGATACGTTGGCAGGTGGAGTAGAGGGAGTCAAAGGTGGTGATCGGGTAGCATCTCGACTTGGAGGTTGAGGAGAACGACTTCTGGGCGAGGTGTAGCCGCTACTGGAATGTTGACGTGAGACGTCGACAGATAGATTCTCGTGATGCGCTTTCGCTTCAGCTTGTGCTTGTGCTTGAGCATGAGCAGCAAGTTTCGCTTCATGTTTGGCTTCGTTGGGATGAAACATCTTGTGCAAGAATGATTTCTTAGCTCCATGTTCACCTAACATCGTGGGTTTACTTGTAGTGGTATGAGCTCTGGAAGATCGAGTTTGACCCTCGGGATGTTTTTCGTGGGTATGGTGCGATCCAGCGTAGACCGATGCGGATGAGTTGGCTCTTGACATCTGAGCGGAGGTCAATCCGCTGACAGGAGGTGGCGGAATATTCATAGAGTGACCTGGATGAGGTGAATTGGTAGTTGATGGGAGAGGGCGGACTAAAGTCCATTATAACAATGTTAGACAAGACATAAGAGGAAAAGGAGAGGAAGTGATGCTTACAGTTTGGGAATGGAAATGAGGTATCAGGTAAGCCAGGTTGAGGATGATGGACTTTAGGTGAATCTGTACTTCCGACAGTAGCGAGACTTGAACTGAGAGGGGGACGAGCATGATCGTGTCCACCATTTAGAGACCGATGAGCTTCACTACCTCCAAGAGGCGATGGGTGGTAATCCTGTTTGGCGTGTTGAAGGTGCGAGAGGTTGGGAGGACTGACTGGTTCAGCCTCTGATTCCGGAGTGGAATTTTGGGAAGAGAGCGATGGGGTACCAAGAGCGTGAGTATGGGTAGAAGAAGGTGGTTTGAGGGTATCGAACATGTATGGAAGATCTTTGACGTTTACGACTTTACTTGTTGCTTGGTTCTGGATCGCAGATGATCATGTCAGTAAAGACTCGATATAAACAGGTGAATAACGTCGACACGAAGTTAACTCACTGTTTTCGTATCGTCCGGGATACCTTCTTCATCTGTAGCTTCCGGTATCGTCCCCACACCATGACCACCGTTCGAAGTTGGAACCACCGACATGTTGGGATTGATATGATTGATCAGGAAAACTGAATGGGATTGAGGGTATGTATACGGATGAAGGATTGATTATTCTGATATTACTAAGCTGATAGTTAAGCGTTTGATACCTTGAATCGCTAATAACGATATATCACACTAATGTGCGTTGGGTTACAAACTATCCACCATATTATACGTCACAGTTGGTATAGCGAGTTTGGGTGTCTTTCGAGTGAATATGCGAATAAGCGAGATTCCTGTCAAACCAAATATGTCGATCGCACAGCGAGTGACAGAGATGGATTGGTGTATGCCGAGAAAGAGTATAAGAGAGGTTGTTGGTTGAGTAGTGAGGCGAAGAGTGGTGGGCATTGATGGTGGATGACGATTGATTGTATGTGCATGTTATAAGAAGTGGCGAGATAGACGAAGAGCGACAGTTTTGTTAGCTATTTTTCGACTTTTCTTTTGAATGTGAAAATCGACCAGCGATTGGATGTTTACGGTTTAAAGAACATGGAGCAGAGAACGTAGAGAGATAGAAGTAGAAGCCAGAGGACAGATGGGTACAGGGAATTCGACGGGATGTATTGTCAAAATGGCTCGAAACAGATACAAGGCGTAGATCCCTTGATGTTTCCTTTTTGTAGGATCGTAATGAGTATCAAACAAAGGCTCACCTGCTAGATTATATATCCCACTTTTCAGCTATCTATATGAACAAAGGCGAGTTGAAGGGGTGGAGTTGATGGATCGATGGGTGTGGGTTGGTATATCTATGTGATGAGGCAAAAATTATGGTCGATCAGTTTCTGATTTTGTACCAGTTCAACATGACAAATCAACGAATGTCAGGTAGCGCAACGACAATTTATCATCAGACGAACCCTCCCCTCCTTTGAGCACATCTTCTTGGTCATAACACCACAAACGTTCATCCACACCTGACATGAGATAGAATAGACTCACGTTTTGCTGGTATGAAATAGTAAAGGTTCTTATCCGATGGGGTAGGGCAAGGTAAGATGATTGATCAAGAAAAACCTCCCGTCCAAAGCAGAACAGAGAACCCCCTTTCGCCACCTTATAACGCGTTGATCTGTTCGATTGGATCTACTCGTAATGTTTATGTTCGATCCGTATAGATGATCTGAGATGGTGATTCGATGTTTCTGAAGATGGAGTGTATACACGGTATGACTTGAGATTAAAAGGCTCACTACCAGTTGACAGATATATACGAAGTATACCTGGAACTGGGATTATTAACCATTCACCTAAACTTACACCTGAGAATAGAGAAAAATCGCTCATTACGAAATTCGATCCAAATTACTAATATCCCTAAACGATTACTAACGCGGTTCCCAATGAACCATTAGGAATTTTATAAATATCGGGAATCGCTTGAACCTGCCAATTACCATAAAGAGCATTTCTTTCGTCCCATCGCTCCCATATCCCAGGCACATAGCTAGTTACGTAGTTTTCTCAGTAGTGGGAGTTGGTGAGTCTCAGTCTGTTTGCCATGGCTGAGGTTTAAAATAGAAAATTTATGTTGACGGCGATGTAGGACCATTATGCGAAGCTCTTCGTACTGTACACTCACTCTTCCAGCCGGATGATAAAGGCTCTCTGTTCCTCAGGAGAAAACAATAAAAATAGGACAAGCATCTGAGTATCATGCAAAAAACATCTCCTTGCTGTCACACAAGTGAAGCTCTTCACCATATGAACTCGGCGCAAGCTCCTCCATAACGATGACGAAACCTTGTTCTATTGATGCCGGCATGACCATCTTTCTGTATAATTGCAAAAATGATTTTCTAGTTCCTTCTTCCCTTCGTCTGGGTGCGCCATCCAAGCGACAAAATGACTATCTATGTAGTGCACGTTGGACGTGAGCGTAAGCAGGACATGAAATAACTCTCCTTGTAAGTTACCAATTCCCCATCTCTCTCTCTCTCTGCATTCAGAAATGATGTGTGATGACGTTTTCGCCTTTTGCTGTGACTCGCCTCTCTAACGATTGGTGGAAAATCCCTCAACGCTGGTTGTATCCTAACCGGGTTGTGGCATCTGTCCAAACCGCATGGGTCTCGCGTGGGCGAAAAGGTGGAGGGAGGGACGCGCTTCAGAAGGAGTGTAAGTTGAGGTGGCGGAGAAGTGAGAAATGAGAAAATCAAAAAACAACATAACACAGCATTTCACAGTTGATAGTAGAACATTAGCTTGGGCTGATCTTCGCTTGGCATATCTTAATCATCGCCTGAGCTGAAAGAAGGAGGTAGAATACGGAACATCCATAATCGGAGAGACGGAAGAGAGTCGAACGTCATCAACACAGCTTGTGCGACCATCACTACGCGCGGTCAAAGTGTGATTGCCACAAATAATTAGATCAATAGAACCATCAACCATCAACTCATCCTTCAAAGTCCAAGTAGATAGTACTTCAACTTGCATCTTGCAACTTGACATACAACATCTTCACCATCCAACCATCCTTCTGAACCAATCGTGACTATTCCAACCCCGCTATCAGGCATCACATCTCGAACCAAGTACAACACCACCACATCCATAAACACCAGTCATCATTCAATCAATCCACCGCTCTCAATTGTTAGAACCCACCATCAGAGATACAATACAACACGATGGAAAGGCTGAAAAACGTATTCTCATCGTCCTCGTCGGCAACTGCAAAATTATCCAAAGCTTTCAAATTCAACAGCGATCATAATATCTTAAGAAGGACAAACACGAATGGATTAGGTGGAGGGAACCCATTCTTGGATGGGCCGATATTGGAAGAGGTATGTTCGAATTCCTAGTTACAGTTCCTATCCGAAGATGGATGGAAAGCACATATTATCTTATCGGATGGGTTGAGATGGGAGTGAAACGATGAGACCTGGACAGAGGATTTGAGACATTTGTGAAACTTCCCATTTATGCGACGAGAGGCTGACTTTATCATCACCACCTTTGTTACCTCTTCATCCTGGATCCAATTGACCAATCTGTATCGACCAATCGTCAATTTCACTTCATTGTTTCGATTTGACTTTTGCATGATCATACATTCCACTCTACGAAATGACATTCATTCACCCATCGTACACCGATAATATCCAACAGCCCTCATTACCTAAATCCCACTTGATCATCCATGTAGTAGCTGTAAGTGCGATCTCTTTCTGTAGGCTTTATCGATGTGACTGAATTAATTTGACTCCCTCCTTCTATTCTAGATATTCTTCACATTCCTAGCGATATGTACGATGGGCGCCGTAGCAGGGTTTCAAGCAAAATGGGTTGGAGTATGTGAGTATCAGCTATCTAGATTTCATCATCAAATCAAATCAGCATCAAGCAAACAGAACCTTTCGCTGATTGATGTGTGATCATGTTTTTAGCCGGAGGAACAGGATTCACCCTTTTCCTACTCTTGCTCTCATTCGTACTTTCGGTTTTCTTACTGGTAGTACCCATCGTGTATGATCGGTGAGTTCATCTTCACTCATTTAAATCAACTTCTCAATTACTTTGTTCAAGATGTTACTGACCGTATCGGCGGTTTTGACTCAAAACAGATGGGATCGATTGAAGAGACCTGCACAGTTCCTGAATCAAACTAGATCAACTTTCATCTTACACGCTTTCGGATCATTTTTGATGCTATTATCCGCTTTTATCGTGACTATCAGTGGTGAGTGAGGTCATTCATACACGATTGATAGTCCCTTATATTGCGTGAGCTGTTACTGATTATCCCCGTTTCTCTCCTTATATAACAGCTTGGACAGCGAAAGGATGCAAGAACTCTGATGACGACCCCAATGCAGACTTGGGAGATGATTTCAAGAATGGTTTGAAAGATTGGTGTACTACTAAGAAGGCTTCTGCTATCTTTGATTGGTTCTCATTCGGTAAGTCTCTGTTCTTTCTAAGAAGAAACCTATATCTCTTTCCTTGCCAAAATCACGTTCACGTTTAATGAATTGACGAAAATCAGCTAACATAACTTGATGTTCCCCTTATAGGCGCATGGGCAGCTCTCCTGATTCTCACCGCATTGGTATTCCGTAAAGAAAGACGTTCCAACCGACATCGCGAACCAGCTTTCATTCCACCTGAATCTACTGGCGTGTCATACTCCAACATCCTTCAGGCCGATGACGAGCGATACGCAGATAAAGGTGACTCGGGCTCTTACGCTCATTCGCACGAAACACCTATAACGGCTTCAAACGGATATGGCTATTCCAGAACGAACGTTCCTTCTTCCGCGGGTGGCATGCAAGGTCACAATGTGTTGAGTAGACCCAGTGTAGACGCTTATGGGGCATTCGATGGTGATATGCCTGGAGGTACTACTCAGCATTCCTCGTTGAGCGATAATATAGGACAGAGTAGGACGATGCAGCTGGCTTATACTGATCCATGTGAGTCGGGGATGGACATACAATCAATTGTTTACCCAAAATAGACACACAATCACTGATATTATGTTATTGATCGATTAGACGCTCAAATCAGAGCATCTTTGATGAGCTCAACTTCCTCTCAACCAGGCTACGCAGCTCAGCAACAAGCTCCTCAACAGTTATATGGAAATGGTGGATTACCCAATCCACCTGCCTATGGGGGATACAGATAAGTGTTAATAGGTTGTAGGGCAGAAGGGATGATGGAGTATGTTACGCGATAGCAGATAACGAAATTATACGATGTTTACGATACGATTCATGTATATACCCGAATGGACTTTTGGTCTCATGTCGAACTTGGGAATGGGAGATGTGTTACATAGATGTATGAAATGTATTTTTCACTTAGATGTGAGATGTATCTTGTAAAGTCAACGAGCGGCCAACCCGATTAGCACCGATACATAGTACCTATCTGATATGAAGTTGAGAAAGAGATGTACTAGAATGGATGACACGTCAATGCCAATGACAATACTTCATTGTGATTTCATTTCAATGTCACTTGATATAGCTACACGAATAGATGACAACCTCGACCTGATTGATACTAGTAATCATTATCGAAATTTCCTGTTCAGACTGATTCTCCTAAACCTTCTTGTTCACTTCATCAGCTGCATCTCTGGCCTTTCCGGCAGCCGATCCAAGAGCTTGGTTTGCATTTTGTCTAGCGGATTCGGCGGTCTCCTTGGCTGATTGGGAAACTGAGGAGGCTTTGGAGTCGATCTCAGATTGAGAGGGAGTTTTGGCGTCTACAAGTCGAGTGTTCCATACATGATCAGTATCAACCGCCACTGCAACAAAGACGACGATATGCATGAATGGCAATGTACTCACTGACTGTATCTTTAGCACTTTCAGTGGCGTGTTGAGCGGATTCAAGGCCTGAAGCGAGCGTTTGACCGACTTTCTTGTTTACCTATGGTATGACAAGACACGCAGCATAATATCAGCCAAGTTGCACTCAGTTATGAGCTATATGAGTGAAAAGGTGCAAGAGAGAAACTTACAGCGTCAGCAGCATCTTTGACTGACTCGGTGAGAGTCTTTGACCTAATAGCAGAAGTGGATAAAGCTCGGTAGGAGATTCGAGAGGTGGTCAAGGGGAGAGTGGTGGTAGCTCTGAGGAAAGACATTTTAGTCGTTGTTGTGTATGTGTTGAGTGGTTTAATCGCTGTTGTTAGTTTGAGAAGTATATCTTGGTAGAATGGAGAACAAGGGAGGTCTTATGATTATATGTTCATATATTTGTTAATATATATATATATATAGCTGTTCCGTTTGGAGCACTCGTACTTCGGTTATTCATGGTCAGGCAGTGACGTGACCTCATTCATCATCATTCCTCATCCATCTCCCCTTGCTCTTTTTACTTTCTCACGATTATCATCTATAAGCTATAACATAATATACTTCCAACCTTGTGAATGCCAATGCAACTGCAAATTAGAGAAGAGCAGGAATCATACCATTCCGTCATTTGTGACTTGTGGTATGGTGGAGTGACGTCATACCCTGAATCCGTCTTAACTGGGTCTGTCCAATAACCGCATACTACTACTAGGACTACCAGTGTGGTAGAACGTGTCGTGTCGTAGCAGTGAGTGATTGATCGACCAGTCAGATCATCCTATTTAAACCCAAACTCACTTCTCCATCTCAATCTCGAATTCCATTATCTGGACAAAAGACAGACCAAACACACACACTCACATCAGACCACCATGGCAATCTTCCAAAGCGCTCTTGCGCCATTCACAGTCAAAGGTTTTTACCTTATAACCTGGGGTACCGCTTTGGGTACAAACGTCTGGAACACTGTGGTGAGTGGGGTTGGGTTATTGAAGATCGAAAAGAAAGTAGGATGTATGCTGATCTCCTATAATTTATCTTCTCCTTGTTTTCTTGAATTGTAATTTGGTCTCTTCCACTCGATGATAAATCTGCGAATGTCGATGGAATTACATCTCAAATCTCGATTTGATCGGATCCTAATTGTCCTGCCTCGATCAAACCGATTCGAACCGTACCGTATTTGCCTAATCTGTCCGCCGTCTACCTCCTTGGCTCTTCTATATTTACTTGGTTCGCCCACAGTCCGGATACAGAACTTACAAGACCCTCCCTCGACAAACATTCGGTACCCTTCAATCGCGACTCCAACCTCTCTATTTCACTTTCTCTTCCATCGCCACCTCTACTCTCCTCTTCACTCACTACTGGTTCCATCCAGGACTCATCTCATCTCCTAGAGTACCTCCTCACCACACAAACTCTCCGGAGGGTATCCAAGCCTTGTTGATCATCGGATCGCTCGTCCCCCAATTACTTAACCTCGTCGTTGTCTCTCCCCTGGCTAGTGATGTCATGTTCGAAAGACACAGACAAGAGAGAGTGGAAGGTAAGGAGTACGATGAGCCTAATGTGAGTGTCAATTTTGAGTTCATGAGATCATATGTGACCATCCAGCATCTTCTCGTTTCTCGTTCTATCATTGTCCTGTCATTCTCTTTTTAACTCTCTCGCTCTCTTTTGGGCGAGAACTACAGTTCCTCCTTATTCTCAATATCGATCATCTCTTCCCTAACGTCCAAATCGTGTCTCCTATATCTGTTCCTTCAAACGATCACATCTCCATTTTCATCTTCTATCCTTCACACAATTACTTTATACAAAATACTGATCATAATTCTATACTGTGACAGGTCTCCGAAACCCTCCAAAAGCTTAACAAGAAATTCTCCTTATACCACGGTATCGCCTCTGCCCTTAACACCGTTTCATTCTTGGCTTTGGCAGGTTTAGGTTTGCACGTTAGCATGTAAGGTCGATCGTCCTAGTGAATTCCAATGTTCATACTCTGTCCATCTTGTGACAAGACCATCATTAGGATTGAGTGGAGCGGAGTGGATGGGATAGAAGCAAGGAAATCAGGAAAACAGAAGAAAAAGAAGATAATACGGAAAGGAATGGAATAGCTATGTTATGTGTTTTTCCATCCATCCATCTATTTATCTTATCTATTTTATTTCACCTGTCATTGTTCTAGTAGCGATATACATATGAAATCATGAAGAACTATCATTCAAAGTTGTCATTGGATTGATGCAGTATAAACAGATTTCTTGACTCGATCCAATTTGACCAATTGAGACTAATCATCTTGACTCCGTAGGAGAGCTCCTTGTTAGTCTCTTACGTGCTGACACTCATTGTTCAATCTTCATATCAAGAAGGGAAATGGAATGTTTAAGGGCTTTCAATTCGTGTGATCAATTCCAGATATCAAGCTAGAAATCAAATCTTGATACTCATGCGAGATACATATCAGACACGATCGCTATCATCGGATCATCCGTTCGTTCAAGAACTTAGGTCAAATGAAAAATATCACCTTCAAAAGACAATACATCGATTCATGAAAAAATTGATATTATTAACCATGTTGTATATCCCCTTTGTAGAAAATCTAAAACAAAAAACAAACACATTACAAAAAGCCAAAGAGAATGTATCACAAGCAAGGTTCCGATAGGTACTTGACACTAAGATTTTTGATTGATCCGTTGTTGGAAGGCGAAGCGAAGCATATAAAAGAATATAGGTAACACTCTGACTCTGTGACTCTGGGTTGACACAAGGAAAATAATGAGAATTCTAGGTGTCTCATTCTCCACCACAAGATATGTACTCGTGAGGCTTCTACATTCGTACCCACCACACACCACAATACCATCACGACCTACCACCTCCTTCACCCGTACCCGCCGTCGTAACCGTACCAGCAGGAGGCAGTGTAGGTGGGGGGACAGGTGAAGTCGATTTAGCTGGTTTACTGCTTTCCGCTGCTAAGCTCCCAGATTGGGTGGTGCCAAAAGGTGAGGAATTGCCATTGGAGGTTTGACATGGTGATCTACCTGTGAAAATTTGGGGCCCCAAGGAATCAGCCAGCTGCACCTCATATACCTCTCATACTCTTATGCGATATATAATCAGATTAAACTCAGAGGATTTATCCGTAAAGAGGACGATCAAATGTCAAGGTTGTTTTCACAAACAGCAAACGCGTCTCAATGCTCAAGAAACTTACCTTTATTCTGACCGACTCCCATTCCTCCTATGCCCTTGCCAACCCCCATAGGTACACCCAGACCCATACCACCCAGGCCTATACCCATCCCGAACAACCCATTTCCCGGTTGACCAGTCGAGCTAGCAAGGTAGTCGGCTAGGCTAGCGAACCGACTTGGGAAATCCGGTCTCTCCCTCCCATGTGCATTCGGTGGTATACCCGAGCCCGACCTGTCATTCGCTGATATCGTCGTTGATGACGATGAACTAGGGTTAGAGTTCGATCGAGGTGGTTGAGCAGGAATCGCACTACCAGAACCACCCGTATTGGGTCCAAGTTGTGTTGAGCCAGTCGAATTCGAACGGATCGGTCCGCTCTCATTTACAGCTGATAGAGGTGGCGATTTCTTGTCTAATCCTGACCCGGCTCCGGTTGAGCCCCGTCTTATCCCAGTGTTACTGGAAGCTAACGAATTACCCGGTGGAAGATTATGAGATATCGTCGGTGTACCTAACGAGCTAGGAGTTTTGGGTGAACTACCATCCCTTTTGGCATTCCCATTTATACCCCTGCTCCACAATCCTATAGGACTCATAGGTTCCTCCTCGGGCGATTTCACTTTCTGCACCGATGAATCACGCCTTGGTCCGGCGAACAAATCCGACGTGGTAGGTACCGTCCTTCCTTCTCGCCTTTGGACAGGTTGATTCTGATTCTGCTGAGTTGAAACGCTTTGCTGAGGCGGTTGATAGGACTTAGCATTAGTGTTGGATGTGTTCGCTATCCGAGGAGGATAATTGGTATGGGCTGCTTGAGATTGCTGTTGCGGTAGAGAAGGGGTAGAATTATGTCGAGGTTGATGTGATTCGTGAGACTGCTGCTGAGTCTGGGGATAAGAATATATCGTTGTACCTCCGTTGACAGGCTGCGAGGATGATGATCCTGCAACATTGTATTGAGGAGCGAAAATGGCTGGAGAGGCATTCCTCGTCGATTGGAGCTGACGCCGAGTATGCTGCTACGACAATGAATCCGTCAGTGATTCACCCCTCGTCAAGGCGAAAGGTGGGTATGCGGTAGGATTCACCAAAAAAGGTCAGGGCTGAAGGGGATGATAATGTATACGGGACAAGCCAACTCACATCCATCAAAGCCAAATCATGATTCCCTTCCTCCCTACTCAACTGACTAGGCGTAGCTCCAGCTGACCAATCAAAAGCTCTAATGGTCGAAGGTTGCCCGACTTTAGGTACTGGTTTGACTGTACAGAAAATTAGCCATGCTAAGTCGATTAAGTTGTCGCATGTTGAAATTGGACCTTCGACATACCTATACGAGGGGTCTCGATTTCATTCTTCTCTCTAGCCAACCTCCGTCTCTTTGACCAAGTATGCTCAAACTCATCCCAATGTAGTCTATCTCTGTCCTCCTATATCCCCCACAAAAATTATCAACACCCAGGCAGAGAAGATACATGAGTTGAGGAGGAGATATATGCTCACAGTCCAAGAAGACCATATCAAATGTTTCTCAGCCTCCCTGACCCTCTTCAGTTCTCCCAAAGTCTGTTGATGCCGACGCGAAGCGACCTCATGTAATTTCTCACGTCTATCGCTGAGAGTCTTATATAGGTATTTGAGAGCAGGGTGGGTACCTATAGTATTCTTCAGTAATCCACGCATATATGGATAATTGAATATGACATACCATTCAAGATCATCTCTTCCTCTGCTGCAGCTTCCTCCATCCTCTCGATATAGAGTCTATCCCTTAAAGCAGCGAATTTCAGTTCTAGCTGAACTAACGAACGCATAGCTGCTGTAGTCGGGGGAGGCGCATGGGTCGAATGCGATGATTTACCGTGAGTTGGGACAGTAAGGTATGCTGGGGAGTCTGTTGTGGTCACAGCAGATCAGCTATAGCCGCTCACGAAGAACCGGTGGAGGATGAGGAGGAGGCGAGATCTTACCTGCAGCTTCGTGATCATGATCGTTCTCTTCGACGTCCTCATGTTCCTGCTCATCTTCCGCATCTTGATCTATGGGTTCACCTTCCTCTTCACCTGCCAGATTCTCATTTTCTTCTCCTTCCTCTCCATCCTGAGGTTGCTCAACTTCAACTTCAATCTCGACGGGTGGTTCGACATCAACTTCATCTTCATCGATTACAATCTTCTCTCCCATTTCCTTCTCTTCCTCCAGCTCTTCTTCTTCTTCTTCGGCAGGAGGCGGATCTTCAGTCGATGTCGATTCGTCCTGAACAGACGCTTTGCTATCGTTCAAACTGATATCCTCCGTCTCTCCCTCGTCCACGGTCTCATCGAGTAAATCTTTCGACTTTTCTAGCGCGCTATCCGATTCTTCTACATTAGTCGGTTCAGCCCTCATAGTCACATCGCCATCTTCGTCATCCTCATTCTCAACATCACCATCTTCGTCCCCTTCCCGTTCGCTATCGTCGGCATTCGCTTCATCTTGACTATCGTCAACACGAGGAGCATTCAGTTTCAACGTGATCTTAGGTGAAGGTTGGGGCGAAGGCGTTATGGATTTATCGCTTGGGGGAGGGGTGAGGGACGCTGTAGAAGCTTGTGAATCTTCTCTATGCGACCTATTCGCCATGAAATTATAAGCTCTCAGCTTAACATCCAAATCATCAAGAGACAAGTAGTACTCACCTTGATTCACTAGAGATGGATCGTCTGATAGTACCTGTCCGATTATCGAGTCTTACACCTTCCTCTTCTTCCTCTTCCTCCTCCTCTTCTTCTTCTTCGGTGAGCTCACTATCTTCATCACCATCATCCGGCTGTTCCTCCTCTTCCTCATCATCCGTCAGAGGCAATGTAGAGCTCGTAGCTGGACTTCTGATCTCAGGTGCAGCGTCTAGGTCCGCGTCTGGATCTATCGGTAGATCATTTCCACGAGCTATCGATGAAGGGGAAGATAAGGGGGAAGATGTCTTTCGTGGTGCCGGTAGCTCTTTCTCGGGAGAGAGCGAGGGGGAGCGCTGAGGGGCCAGCGGTTGAGCAGGTTGGTGAGGAGATGTGAGCGACATGATGGTGGCCGATGAGGATTGGCAACAAGCCAAGGAAGGACGGGGGAACGATGAGGATCGGTTTTGGTCGGAGCTTTGAGCTTTGAGCTTGGCTGGGCTGGGTATATCAGCTAGCTAGCTAGCTTGCTTAGCTGTCAGACCTGTGATAGCAGTGGTGTATCGAGCTGTGAAAGTGACTATATGTGGTATGATACGGACAGAGTAGTGATGATGGTGATGAACAATAATTCTTGACGAGGAATGAAATGATAGCACCATACACCAACCGGGATAACCCATCACCATCCATCCCATCCCATCCATTACCACTTGCCCAAAAACGTCACAACACACAACACTACACTGGCACTACTACTTTCCGATTTCAGCGGTTGTCCTTATACACGTGCTCCATTTAAAGCTGGGTGTTCTAGCTGAAAGCTTATCCCTGTCAACACGCGCGAGACATGGTGTACCACGTGACACAGCTTCCTTGTGGCGGTCCGAGAACCGATAGGGGGGTGTCGTACCGTAACTTCTCTCATTTCAATGCATGTCACACATCTAAGAATACAAATCATCCGTATCTGCTGGTCTAATTGTTTGGACCAGAGAGGAGGAAGTATAGGTAGGCTATCGGGAAAGCGGTAGGAGGCAGAAGTATGGATACGTTCGATTAATCTCCTCGCAATTTCTGTACTCGCTTGAGAACAGAGTCTTTTGCAGGGTCTGTAGTGAGAGCAGGTTGGTCAGCAATCATTGCGGGTGTACTCGTATGGCGTGAAGGAGGTGTGGGTTCTGCTGGTGTCGCAAAGTGACCTCTCTTCCAGTTACTGGTCTACCCTTGATCCGCATTCTCATCCTGTCTCTGACTATGAAAGTGAGTCTTCCCACTTCATTGTCGTTGAATGCTACTGTCCTCCTGCCTTCTTTCACCGATTATGACCCAGCTATCTCCTCAATTCTCTTTGAACACCTATAGAGCGAGGAAGCTACACCTTGCGTCCCTCTCTCGTATTGATAACATATAATCCCAATGGAGAAAAGATGTCTGCACTCACCATACGGATGTTCTTTACTTGGGATTTCTAACAGCGCAGGGAAAGCAGCCTGATACCTATCCACAGTGGGTCGTATTTTCTCGGCGATCTACATTCAGTAAGATTTATACAACGTGGATCAGTTATCCTTCATTTTTCGCTTTCTGGAGGTGTAGTGGTGGACATCGAAACAGCCTAGGTTTAGTAGGACAGAGATCCACTCACATGTTGATTGATAAGTAAGATAGCAACATCTTTACGTTCAGTAAAATCTTGAAAAGCAGATTCGATTACACTTGTTTGAGTTTCTGCGGGTGATAAAACAGTCATCAGCTATACTCATCATTGTCCGATTTCCATAGACTCGAGCAGCTGACATGGAGCACACGATATGCCCAGGGAAGAACACATCCTACTCACTGGCATCAACGATCAAGAAATTCTTCTTCTGATTCTGATCTACATGACCAATTCCGGCCAACAACAAACCCGTTACCGAGTCCTATTCAATTCGGTACCCATCAGCGGATATCCACTCTGTTCATGACGGCAAGCTGATTGCATTTACCCACCTCATCTCCTATCACCGCTAGCAAGTTCCTATCTTTCGGGTTACTCGTCGTGGCTGCCATCTTGGAAAGTCTTGTTATGCTTGATATCAATGCAGATGCAGAAAGAGAAAGGAGATGAACCTAGATGAATGACATGACGAGTACTGTGGGCGATGTCTTAGCGTAAAGGAGATTGCGGCCATGTCCGCCAAATGCGAAGTGCGGGGCAGTCGACTAGTTGCTCGTTTCTGTCAACAATTATTCGAACCGATTTCATATCGATTTCGACAATCTTCAGATACGCATATATTCTGTATACAGGTATAGAACAGACAGGGCCAAACAGGAAATGGGACACAATGGCACATGAGGATTTGAGTCTGCCGGAGCTCATAGGGAGAGCTTACGCTCGAGCTCTTCCTCCCAAGAAGGTGAGCAAGTTTATATAATCGTCATTTGAAAGCTCATAGCTGATCTTTCTTCATGTTGCGTCGAATAGTTTACTAAGCTCATACGATCGCGATTTCTCGAGACGAGCGAAACTCAGAATGTGGATGATAGCATATCAGGTATGTTCACTAGGGCTCGGCTGACGTTACTTCCAGCTGATGACCTGTTCCAGCTGCCATCCTACCTTACCTCGTCCCTTCACCGCCCTCCCTGATACTCTCATACCTATCTCACCTATTATCAAATACAACACTTATCACCTCAAGAACGATGTTTATCCATCTTTTATTCTATATACACAATCATGACTTACCATCAATATCATCAATAATATCAATAACCAATATCCTCTCAACCCATCCTACAGGTTTAGATCGACCCATACCATCTCTCTTATCGCCTTTCACCAGCGAGCTCAGGATTCAGCCTGACGTTGGTCCATCCACATCTACAAGCGTTGTACAAGATCAGAATCAAATTTCAACTTTATCCCTCCTCTTACCGCTCTTACGTATATCTTCGACCAACTCGCCAAATTCAATATCATCCCTTGTAGGTTATCTATCAAAGTTCATCTCGGTCCTTTCTGCTTTCCCTTCACCAACTTTGGATGTAGGTCTGGAAGCTGGCCAACTATTGCCTAGTCTACCGGAAGAGATAGGTACCCACCTAAGAGGACTGTTGAGTGGTTTGATGACAGATTTGGATAATCAAGATTTGATGGTTCAAGCGAACCAACAGCACCAACAGCCAAACCAAGATATACAAATGGGTGATGATAATACTCAGAATGCGAGTACATCTCAAGATATTAGGAAAGGTGAAAGTAAATTACCCTTGAGACAAACGATAATATTCTTATTGGAGTATATCAAGCGGATGAGTATCAAGAGATCAGGTAGCTCGACGACAACGACGATGGATGATTTCAAAGAGCGATATAGAGCTTTGGTCAGGGTCGGAAAGCAGATAACGAATGATGCGGAGGAATTGTTAAGGGTGTTATTGGAAGTTACAATACAAGGTTTGGTGGGATCGAATGTGGATACTTTACAATGTGCCGAACATTGGAGAATAGTGGTGGAAGATGTTAGTAATCTCTTGAAATGGTGGAAAGACAATCGTATAGATGATTTTGGTTTTCCCGTAAGTCACACTTCGATAGACCGATGGACATAATTGACGGAATATCAGCTGATCCCTTTAATGTCTTTCCCGCAGGACGACCCATCAAACGTTTTATCAACACTGTTCCAATCACTCTCACCGTCGATGCAGACGTTTTCCGAGCAACTATCGCAGAGGTATAGTAACCTAGTACAACAAGCTGAGAACGAGGATGATGGAAGTACATTCACACCTCTCGAAGGATGGTGAGTCAGCTCCTTCTAGCTTCTATTCACTCTGAAGAGCACAAAGCTGATGATGGATGACTGCTTAGGCATCTACTATCTCTGCAAGAAACTCTGTTATCGAAATTTGCCCAGGTAGGAATAATCAATCATGAACAAGGATCAGCCATCGCTCCTGGCGTGAATATCTATACGTTCTCACCGGGAGAATCCTTAACAGTGAGCTGGTCTATCCGTGTTAGACATGGATCTAGCTGACGAGTCTGCTTCCCATCAGAATCGACTCTCTTCCGAATCCCATCCTCACCTACCTTCCTTAGTTCACACCATCCAATATTCCTTCGGAGCATCTTCGACATTTTCCAAGGAAGTCACGCAAATTATCGAATCGTGCCCTGTCACTCCTCCACCAGAAAATATATTCAACTACATAGCTTCGCAGCCTGGTCTACTAGCTTGTCTGACCACTCAGATAAGTCCCCTGGCGTTGTTGGACCTGATGCAAGAGCGATTATTGGATCTTGGAGTGGACGAACAAAGTAGGAATGATGATCCGCAAGGAAGTTTGACAAGATTTGGTGAGGGCGTTGCGTTGATAGAAGCTTTTGTAGCTCATCACCAGGTATATCAGCTATCCTAACGATTTCATTGTCAAGGTCTGAGCTGATCTGATGTGATTGATTGTTGGTCGGGATAGTTACCTTTACCTCCTTTATTAGAAGATGTAAGATGTGCGATCAGTTTTAGTCATTTGGATGAGGAGAGTAAGGAATGTATGGACGGATGGGTCAAAGCTATTGTGAGTTGAGTTTGTTTTATGACAACACTTAACGAATTCTCTCTGCGAGTCGGACATGCAAACACGATGCGTCGCACTCGGCTCGAAATGGACCTCAGCATTCCGCTATAAGCATGTATCCGGCGCTAATATCCTATTTGTAACTTGACAGTTCGGCTCAGACGGCATAGAAGATGCCATCCTACTTGCCACTCCACCTCAAAAGCTATACAAACTATCACCTACACTTATTCAACAAGCCGTAGCGGCAGTAACAGCCTCTCAGATAGACCTCGATACGCTCCACAGCGGTCTCTCATATTTCTCACAACCTTTGTTGAGTTGGTGCCTTGGTGGTGTAGTAGCGTGGTTGTGTAAAGAGATCAAGAGACAGGGGTAAGCTTCAATATAATGCTTAGATCTCGATAAAATGACTGATAATATATGATTTACCAGACTTCTATCAGCTATCCACCTGGTAGTTCTACAGGATCTGATCCTCGGCCATTCATGCCCCGAAGCACTCATACGTGTCAACTCCAAAGGGCTTAACGAACTTCTCAGTCCTAATAGCGGCTTGACACCGGTATTTGAATCTTCCAATTTCGACTTAGTTGGAATACGCGCCAAACTCGATTCATTAGGATTGAACGCTTCCTTACCTACTTCAGAGATCGATCTTAAAGGCGCTCTGAACCTTGTAAGCCAGCTCGACCTCGCTCCGGCAGGATGGGAAAAGACGTTGTTGGATTCGTTGGATGCAGAAGTGGCGATGAGAGGAAGAGAGGGATGTTTGGACATTGTGCTGGAACAGGTTGAAATCAATCAAAATGGCGATTTAGCCGGATTCGTACCTCTTCTATTGGCTTTATCAACGTCGTCGACAGGTGGATATACCTTACTGGAGAGTCTGTTCGGTCATCCGAAAAAATTATTATCTCCCCAAACGGATGATTCACTCAAACGATCGTTGAGTTACGCTTCGGCTCTCAATTCGAATTCGGGACAATTCGTATTTGAGAGTCTTGTATATGAGTTGGAATATCTGGTATCTTTACCTGTCAAGATGGATGATGAGCTATCTCAATCTCAGGATGAGAAGATAAGGAAAAAGAGAAAAACGAATCAAGATGGTGGTGTGATGAATAAATTGAATGTGGGACAGAGAGAGAAGTTGGAAAGTCTGATTAGGGGATTGAGGGATGATGAGTTGTTAAGAGGTAGATTTGGAAATGGGATGATAGAAAGATTAGATCGCATTTTGTAATTTATCAGTCATATAGAGATGAGATGTATCGATTATGTATCAGAGGGGCTGTACTTCAAGGACCCTGCCTGGTAGGCAGAACCAGTATACGAATTACATGATGTTGTGAAGACAAAAAAAAAAATATAGAGATTCACTGTGATCTAATTTATCAGACATCATAGTCCTTCGTTTCCCCCCTATCCAATCGATCTGCCTATTCAACTTTTTAACCACCGACAATCATGGTTTGATGATAACAAACTTGATATCCTTGGGCATCGGGATACTGTAAGTACAACATACAACACCTCACGCTTCTCTTGATCTAGCTCTAGTACCAGGAAGTGCAAGTATAGGTCGCAGTGAGATGGTGGAATTGTGTTTGGTTATACAGATGATGATCTGCCCGAGTAAGTTTGCTCTGTAATTTACACACCATAACTTGACACATTGATGGTAAGGTATTATGATGGAGCATGAATCACATGTTGCGGGAGTCAAACCCTATTCTAGGTTTATGCTGAGTAGAACAGATTTGAACAAGATGTAAAAATTCCATGGACGATAATCCATACAATTTAATCCACTTCGTTGATATTCGTTATGACCAAATAAACACTCTAATCCACACCCCTTCCTTGACATAGGCCGAAGCATGCAGCAACATTCATCTATATTGAGAGGTAACTCTTTCTATCTGAATTGATATTCATTCATCTAGAACAACACAATCACAATCACAATTTCCGCTGATATACATCTAATCATATCTAACACTACAACCCAGCAGACTTGATCATATCTTGATAGCCGCATAATCTCAAAAGGTTTCTCTGTAACATTGCAATCGTCATCATACCCACCGAAGGAACGTAGATTGATGCCTGAAACATGATGAAAAGTCAGTATCAATCGATCATTCTGTTTATGCGTTTGATCATTCCATAAACATCTAATCTCGCTCGATTTTTCCTCCTTGAATTCTTCGTAGTTGCAAGTTTCTTCTTTTCCATTCTATGCAGAACCATGAACTCCCTCATCTACACCGTTTTACCACTCTTCAAAAATAGCCAAAAAGTTAATCACTCACCCTCTCTCTCACATCCGCTTCAAAGTTCTTCTCACCAGCCACGTTCACACAGATACAACCATCTTTCAGATCCTTCGTTGGAACCTTGTACGAAGCTACGGGTACAGCCGAAATGACCACATCTGAGATTGACAATGCCTGAGCCAAGGTGAATTCCGGTAAGGGGGTAGTGATGTGATGAGGGTTGAATTTGGAGGTGGTGGTGGATGTGGAAGGTCTTTTGGAGAATTCGACGATTGCTAAGTGAGAGGTGGGAAAAAAAAAATCAGCATGGAGCTTGCAATGATAGTACCTCCTTCGATTCACAAAGAATCAGATTTGGGTCGGCACAGGACATGATAATTGATTAACAAGGACGGATACTTTCCCCAGCACACAATGCATTTATTCAAGAAGAAATGATGATAAAACACTCACAGCCAATATCCACACTGATCACCCTCGCACCATCATTCGCCAACAAAGCTGCCAAAGGTCTACCAACGACCTCCGATCTATTTATGACGGTGATCACTTTCCCTCTAGCTCTATCACCGTATTCTAACATTTTGTTGTATACTCCGATATGTTCTAGAACTTTGACAATGGCCAGTGGTGTACAGGGTAAGATCGATTTGACGGTTCCCTCAGGGACAACCTCTTCGTTGGATTTAGGGGTTTTGGTGGTTAGTGGAGTTGGGAGATGGGATGAGGGAATGGGTCGGAGTGTTAGAGGGGAGATAAATCGAATACTGCGATACAAGGTCAGCAGTATAACGCAGTGAGACGATATGGATATGCCATGTTGTATAGCCAGTAGGACGGTACATGAAAATATAATTTCAGATTGTGATGAGAAAGCAAACACCCACTTGTGATACAAGTTGAACAAGAATTGATGATTTAAACCTTCGACATCCTTCTGAGGTGAGACGACAGATTGCAGATATTGATCTTGTCGTCCGCCGTAGATTGGGTAGTAGACCATTATACCGTGTACGTCTGGGTCGTCGTTGGCCTGGAGAGTCGAGGGAAAATCAGCATTTATCAGTCTCACAATCATCAAAAGCAGGAATGCCATTTTCAGCGTGCTTCATCACTGTTTGAGAACTTTTCTATCGGGAAGCAAGCATCGGACAGTCTTCATCCTGCCTTCTCATCCTTCCTCTCCCTTTCGACCCCATTTCAATCCCATCTCGCGCACATCTTTACTCCCTTCTTGCCCCCGGGTCTCCGGAGCTACTTCAACTCACCTCCAAAATACCCTCCTCTACATCAATCCCCACTCCCTCCCCATCCAATCCTTCCCTCGCCTCACCCACCAACCTAAGTTCGAACTGAATACCAATCTGCTCGCAGGCCTTCTTGGTGAATTCCGCATAGGTCCTCGCATCGTCCTTCTTCGTTGCCAGGATTCCAATCAACTTAGGGGGAGTATTATTGAAGCGCTCCGAAGCCATAGCTGAAAGAAGTTCGGTCTTGAAAGGGGTATGGACTTTGCCGGCTGTCACGAGCAGACCTTGAGGAGCGGGAGTAGAGGACATCTTGATGACGATTGGACAGGATTTCGTTCTGAGGCTAGATCAAGGTGATTTATATGAAGCTTGATTGATGAGATAGGTGATCGCTCGAGTCAAAATCCACTGAGTATGATGCTCAATGACGAGATGATGATTCTCACTTGTCTGATACTCGTGTGGTGATACTCGTTATATCTTATCTCACCTTTTTAAACTTTTTTCCCCACTTTGCTTCAACTTCTTCGACACGAAAGGTTATTTTGCCACGTCACGTGATACAGGACACCCTACAGTAGACATCTATCTTTCGGTGTAGATGGGTCATCTACATATGCAGGTAATCATGAAACTGTCTCTGTACCACCCCTTTACCCCCTCATTTGTAGAAGACATGTGATGGTGAAGCAGTCGATATGAGTGTGACGGGATAATTAATGACCTCCTCACACCCATACAACTAAGCACATACTGTAATCTTTCTGTTGGGGACCCTTGCCTAGCAGCTGTGTGAGCACCTCTTGATGGTTTCGGACTCGGAAAGTTGACCCGTTACGTTACTTCCCCTTTGCAATCTAATCGGCTCTAGTACAGCTCAACTCATACCAACATGCTCACCCTGACCTAATTTACACTTGTTTTTACCGCTCTCCTCGGATCTGCCAAGCATCGATGAGATGAGTGCTGACACTTTGCAGGTGCTGTCAATGAACCATGTTACTACTCATAGATGCATATATCTTGTCAGACATGGCATTCATGTTAGCTTCTTACATGCTGCAGCGCTTCATCTGAACAATCCTGTGTCGCCATCATTCATTGTGTACAAGAGATCAAGACGATGACCGACCAACATGATCATGAGTTCGAGGGGAGGACAAAGGCAACTCGATCAACCATCATAAGGTTTTTCGCCCTGGTATGTTTGATCTCATCAAAACACTTCTTCCTCTGTCTTTCCCAGATCACTGCTCGGATGCCTTCAAGGAGACACGATTAGAGACTGATCTGTATGTGTACAATGTAGAGCGCCCATATGATCCTTATAATCCTCTTATTCCTCCTCACCTTCTTTCTTAGTCCCAGTTTGATAATGGTCTCCATCCAGGCGTTCGCAATGTTCGGGATGTTAGTCTACGTCCCAGCGACTATAGGGCTGACGGCGAGGAGGAAACAGACTAAATGGGATAGGGCGTGGGGTGAGGTGGTGTATTTGGGCTATCAAGCGGGATTATATCTGGGTGAGTCGATAATTCTCTCTGTCAGAGCTACGGCCCCTCTCTACAAGGTAGAGAACGAATATCATTACTAACTATTCTCTCAATCGATCACAATTGGGGCTTAACTTTCTTCAGCCAACTCAATCGTGGCCGGTGTCGTTGGCGGTCCTTCCTACTGCTCTGAAAGGCTATACGAATCTGGTCGAACGAGCGGCGTTCGTAAATACCCATACGAACCTATCGGTTCAATTCGAATAATCTGTAATGCCATGTCAGCCCAAATCGCTTTGAGCTGTATACACGTAGTGTCTCTGTTGATTTGGATTTGGTGGATATACAAGATAATAACCAAATTGTCATTATCGAAATCTGAAATATCCCCAAAATAACAAGAAATTATGGAATGTATCGGTTGGTGAATTGATGAGAAGGAATATTAGATTGAATCCATACGAGAGGAGAGATACAGAGGGTAATATTACACCTTTCGTACAGACACAACAAGAAGGGGAAGAGCAGGAGCCTGAAAGGGATATTGGACCGTATATCCCTCCTCCGCCATATCAGTGTTCGTATAATGATGGTGGTCAAGGTTCTTCACCTACGGATCCAACAGATGGCGATGCCTACCGAGGGGTATCACCTACAATCTCAACTTTCCATGATTATTCTCATTCACCCCCTGAAGGTGACGACGTCCAACTTACTTCCCCCTCGACATCGAATTATCAGAATTCCAATAATGATAGTTCTGATTCACCTTTGTCACCTACGATGATCGAAATAGTCAATCATAAGATGACCCGACATCAACAGAATTTACCTCAGAATCACAATCAGTCTGAAACAAGGACGAGTCTCAGGAGAGTGATGGATGAAAAGGAGGATAGTAAAGAGGTAGTTAGAAGAGCGTTGGGTGGTTAATGTCAGACGTACTCCTCACATGTATCTTGTATTTCTTATATTGTTGACGAAGCAGCATTGGAAGAAGGTTTGATTCATAGAGAAATTCAGATGTGTCAAGCAAGTAATATTGGTACAGTGACTGTATGTACAACGTGGATCAGAAATGATGATACGAACATTGAGAATGGTCTTCAATTGACCAGCCTTCTGCGGAGAGAGTCTGGTAAATTTCAGAGTATGATCGCTCGTGAGGTTCCCATCTAATCGATCGTGTGATGAATCCGTAGGGGCAGTGTCAAAGACAGACAACCCGCCAATTCTACATATACGATGACTCGGGCAGTTGATTTTATCGAGGAGCTGTAGGAAATTTTGGTCGTACCCTTTTTGATCAAGAGATAGAACTCGTAGTGCGACGTAGATGAAAAGAGCTGTGAGATGCTCCTTGCTTGAGGTCGACTGCAGAATTTGATGTTCCGAAAGATCATCCATATCGATATGCGGATCATGAGGATACCATCGTTCAGGAGTATATTGTTCAGATTGATATATCGATAATAGTCTTTATCGCTTGGTCCATTTCAGCTACAAAGGAGAAATGACGAATTGTCAGGAAAGTTTAACTTATACGTGCCTGTTCACTTACTGATATACAGTTTCCACTGAATGCGATGAGAAGGAGATGAAGAATCATAATCAGCTTTGATGTCTCCGTAGTCTTTTCCCCCGGAGTCGAAGAGTCGGAACGAGGAGGATGAGCAGATTGACTCACCTGTTCTGCAACTGAACGTAATCTCTCGACCATTTCAAGAGATAAAGATTCCCTTTCTTCGTCATCCAGTCTAGATACATGATCCAAGAGATTCCTGTGAAATCGGTAACCGTTCAGCCCAGCTATCCACGCTAACGCCAATTGGTGACGAGTTATCGTATCCTAACCGAGAGGGCAATCAGCACTATGCTGGCCGAGACATCAAATAACAGAGAACAGTCGACCGATAGTGAGAGTGGGTATGTAAACCAACCTTGTGCCATGTACCTTGATCATCGTAGTATGTGTTACGGAATGTATGGAAATAGATTGAGGGGCCGGTCAGAGTGACTAGGAACTGCGTCCAAGTCTGGTGGTATCTCTCGAAATATATTGTCGTCCTCTCATTGAATGGATTTTTTGACAGCATCGGAGGGTTTGCTGTTTCAAGGATAAATGGTATGCTTTGAAATCCTTCCGATTCCCCCGGAAGGTTCTCGCACTGTTGAAGTTGATCATATGCAGCCATCATGAAGATCGTAAGTCAAATGAAGAGTAAGCTGCTGCTCGTAAAGAGAGATCATGCAAAATACAAAATGTTCGCATTCTTGTTCCAAGTCCCACCTCCACTCGCCGCATAGAATTCTTCCTTTTCCTCACCTTTCTGTGACTGAGTGGCAAGTGGGTGTTATCATCAGCAGGCAAACACGAGTAGACAAGAGCGAATCCACTCAATCATTGAGGAGTACCATCAATTGACAATTGATGACACTGTAGTGGTCCGTGCATCTCTCAAAGGATATATATACACACCGTATGCCCGAACAGAGCGAAAGAAGTGCCACCCACCCAAAAAGGGGTGGGAGCAGAGGTTAAAGCGGCATTCAGACCATATGAACATCTCGTCAGCTCACTTTCAGACGGGTCATGGACAGCATCAGGGCAGATGAAAGTTTGGGGAAATGGATGAAAGACTAGCATCTTGCTCCACAATCACTCGACCAGGTTGAGCTTGATGCCACGGGCACTGACTAATGATGGAATGAAGTGTTAAAACTATGATTACAAATATCACTTTTCATTCGATGCAGTCTAGCTGTTCTTTATTTTTGTACGTTTGACTTATCACCAGCAAGCAGTACAGCAGCGCCGACATCTAAAATCCAGCATTCAAAGTATGAATTATATTCAACGAGGGTTTTCAGGTGTTCTTTGGGTGAATCGGAGGTTTAGAGGGCTGATTTTAGAACGAAGGCAAGTTCATACACAATTCCCGAATCACGAACTTTGGCAGATGTTGGGATTTTTCCCAGCTATTGGCGTTGTGTCGAAGCCAGGGGATCCAGAGCAATATGCATGGAAATCGAGGGCTTGAGCTGATAAGTCTACACTAGAAATTACAGAGAGATTGAGACGGAGAAACCCCGTGGGAACCACCAGTATCCCTTACACTCCTCCACCGCAAGCACCCCCTCCTCCTCCAGCAAATCCTTCAGCATCCCCTCCTCGTCCTCCCCGATCACCTCTTCGACCCATCTTCCCTCCTAATTTCCCTCCTTCGTATGCTGCTGTCATCGCTCATCATGCATCCACGTCCGGTCAGATCGATCGTGACATACTGCGCGAGAGATCATACTGGAAGAGGAAAGATCTGAAGTGGATTGGGTAGAAAAGATTCTACTAGGCCTATCGATGTTCATATTACATCTCTTAGACTGGGTCAACATCTGGCAACATGTCAGTGAAAGAGGAAAGTGAGTTATGAGTTAGTGAGATCGATATTTTACTGGTCATGAGATGATCAACCACATGGCATATGTTTCAAGAGAGTCACTGGGCAGCAATCATGAGCTGACTGGATCTTTCTTTCTCTTTGATCGGTGCTGAGGCTAGCCCCCGGTCTTTGGTAGTCTTCGCTCTCCTTTCCATTCTTTCCGGATGTTATACGAAAGGGATCAAGGATAACTGCCTTCTGTACGATCGCGAGGGTACACCATACGAGCTGAAGAACCTAGCATATAGGCTCATCATCTGGGGAGGCGAGAGCTCTATTGTTCATGGAACTGCTGTGTTGGGACTGGTAAGCTTACTCGACGTTTGTCCACTAGCCCTTACATGCTAAAGACTTCCCTTGATCCCATTTTAGGCTTTTGCAATCGTGTCCGCAACAATATATACAAATGATGGTGAGTGCCACGAAATGTCACGTGGTGCAGGTCAGCATGCGTTTCTCTAGCTGAGAAATCGTACGATGTTTGGGTTTTGTTTCCGAAATCACCCTTACCCTTGTAGTTCAGATTGCGATAATGTTTTGCAGTGAATTTCATTTGTCATTGATTTTGGGTTTTCTGATTTTTGCATTCTTACGTTGACCCAATCCCACTCCTCATTGACATCGCCATCCATTCGATCTGACCACTGCGATTGTGATACTTTGCTTAAGTTCAGCATCTTTTTAGGTTGTCCGGAGACGAAATACAGTATTTCGGACTAGACCGATTAGCTAGCTTTGTAAACAAAGGGTCTCCGTTGTGAGAAATTGAAAAAGGGAAAAACAAAAAATTAATCCACAATATTAATTTACAATCCTCCGATATTCTAGATACAACTCCAACGTAGATACATAGGTGTTTGTGACCAAAGAGGATCAACCACCATCTCTCCTTCTCATTGATCATAGGAATACCTCATTACGTACGTGAGTGCTTTCGGATTTCCAATTGTACAACAGTGCGAAGGTTGCCGTGGCAGTCTGATGTGGTGTGGCTTGTGAGCCAAGAAACGTTGCTTGGCTCTCCGTCTGGCACCCCAATCAAACAAATTCCTTTCCAGTGTATTTATCGATGATCTACGACTTGGGCTGACATATGATCCCAATGTTACTTCTTATCGTACGATCCAATCCAATCCATCTTGATTCAAAACACAACCTTATTATCTGTCATATGATTGATCCAATCGTACCACTCACTAAACCATCGATCGATCTCATTTACCAAAACCCATCCCATTCGACATCATACATATACACATATCCCTCCCGTCTCATATCTGGTGACCTAGCTTAGGCAAGATGGCATCGCAAACTATCGTTAGACCAACATCTTTGGTCGATCTCTCTTCGATGAAGACTTGGGGTTTGGAAGGTTTGACAAAAGCCAAATTCACCTTTGATACGTGAGTTATTTCTTATGCCTCCCTCACGTTCATCTTAATCTTGTGAATCACTAGTTGTCTTCCCTCTCTGTATCTCTGGGATTTCAGAATAACCCTAGACTGACCTATCTGCAATCTATTTAGCAAAACAACAACAGCCACTATCCTCACCTTAGTCATCTCCCTATTACTCCTCGAACAACTGGTCTACAGAACCAAGAAAGCTCATTTACCGGGAGCCAAATGGACGATACCCGTGATTGGTAAATTCGCTGACTCGCTGAATCCTACTTTGGCGAATTATAAAGCTCAATGGAACTCTGGTCCTTTATCGGCTGTTTCCGTGTTCAACATGTAAGTTTGGCTTCTCACTTGATACAGCTATCTGGATTGATTACCACAATCTTTGTGTTTGAACGGTTCACCGATATTATGATACCATGTGCCACAGCTTCATTGTTATCGGTTCTTCCAATGAGATGGCCAGAAAGATCCTCAACTCCCCCAACCACGCTGAACCATGTCTCGTTGCTTCCGCCAAGAAAGTGCTTTCTCCCGATAATTGGGTTTTCCTCCACGGTAAAGTTCATGCGGATTACAGAAAAGCTTTGAATGTCTTGTTTACCAAACAGGCTTTATCGTGAGTCGCTCTCGTTGCTAGTTTTACGGTGGTCCTGCAGTAACTGACTTGGGTATTTTCTGTTCCCAATCCAGCGTCTACCTTCCTATCCAAGAACGAATCTACCGATCCTACTTCAGCAAATGGGTATCTGACCCCTCACCCGCCAAGCCATATATGATGGAAATGAGAGATCTTAACATGGACACTTCGCTTTCGGTATTCATCGGACCATACGTTACTGAAGCTCAACGAGCTGAGATCAACAAGAAATACTGGTTGATCACTGTTGCTCTTGAACTTGTCAACTTCCCATTCGCTTGGCCAGGAACCAAGATTTACAATGCCATCCAAGCTCGAAAAACATGTATGAAATACCTCGAATCTGCCAGTGCCCAATCGAAAATCCGAATGTCCGACCCCAACGCTGAGTCAGAATGTCTATTGGACGAATGGGTAAAAGCTATGATCCAAGCTAGAAAAGCCCAAGATGATGGAGAAACCACCAAATTGCTTTCTAGAGAATACTCTGATAGAGAAATTGCAATGGTCTTGTTATCGTTCTTGTTCGCTTCTCAAGATGCTATGTCCTCCGCCATCGTCTACGCTTTCCAACTTACCGCTGACCACCCTGAGGTCCTCGCTAAGATCAGAGAAGAACAATACAGGGTTAGAGGAAACGATTTGGACAGACCATTGACATTGGATATGGTCGATGATATGGTATACACCAGAGCGGTGGTTAAGGAAGCTATGAGATACAGACCTCCCGTCATCATGGTGAGTTGAACAGTCTTCATATATGCCTTGCGATTTTCTTTCTAAAGATCACTTTCTGCTGGGGTTGCGGAGGCTGATTTATTCATAATGTATTAATAGGTCCCATACGAAACTACCAAAGCGTTCCCCGTTTCACCCGAGTACACCGTCCCCAAAGGATCTATGATCATTCCCGCCTTCTGGAACTCATTACACGACGAAACGTGTTACCCTGAACCCGACGTTTTCAAACCTGAAAGATGGTTACCCAACGAAGATGGATCTGCACCTTTGGCTGAATCGAAGCCTCAAAACTACTTGGTCTGGGGAAGTGGTCCACACAAGGTTAGTATATCTCTGTTATGTTCGGTTCGATCGCTCATGACTGATGTGATGTATTCATCTGTCTGTGCGTGATCAGTGTATCGGTGGTCAATACGCTTCGATGCACGTTACTGCTACCCTCGGTACTGCATCTGTTTTGATGAATTGGGAACATGAAGTGACGCCTGATTCAGAGGAAGTCAAAGTTATTGCTGCGTGAGTCTGGCATACAATCAAGATCGTCAGGCCGAAGACAACAGTCTGACCATCTTTGACCTTATTTACAGCATTTTCCCCAAGGATGAACTTCGACTTAAATTCTCACCTCGAGCCCCTCCCGCTTAAGTCAGCTATCAAGCAGAGGGAAGGGAGAGAGGCGCAAGCTAGAGAAGGAATGGATAACCTATAATATGAGGACTTTTACTTTTGGTACTCGCCAATATACAAATCGATGATATGATACCCATCAGTCTTTCTTGTCCTTTTCATGTCACTTGCTGTATATAGAAGAAGAGTAACCTGAGCTGGACAGAGACTGAAGTTGATATATCTGTTTTCTGTCTTATGATTTTGATGCAATTTAATTTGATATCTTTCTCTGATGGCAAAGAGTGACATACCGATAAGACTGATAGCTGAAGCATAGACATTGGAAGGGAGAACAAATGTAGCCCATCGTCTGATAAAGGCAAGCCAACAAAGGAGAACAAGGGACATTCATTCATTCTCATTCTTTCATTCATATCCCGCTTGGACGCGTACTACATATGGTTCACCACGTGGCGATCAATCACTTTTGTTGTCCTGCACGAGCAAGTCAAGTTGTCAACTGACGATCAATGCATATATGACCTGCAGCGGACATGATATGAGATAGATACATATACAAAGAAGACATATCATAGTCATACCATACAAATACCTTGTCATATATTCACCCTACAGCGTCAATGATATCAACATTCGAGATCCGAATCCAATCGATATAACAACACGCGATCTTCTCAGCCGGGACTGGGACTGGAATTCAAGAGAGATTCATATGAAGTTCAAATCATTCAAGTGTTAAAGGCAGGACCATACCAGATCAGACCATACCATCTCACAAGGCGAGCAAGTTCCTGTACGACGTCAATACCATCTGGGATCTTTCGATATCGATATCAAGCTGTATCCCACCGGTATAGGCGCAAGAGCATTGCAATATCGAGAACCGATCTAAAGGATTGAACGGACAGATACGATCAAGATCATCGAAATCAAATCGTATGACACGATTCCAGTGAACTCCATCAGTCGACAACATCACCCGAGGACAACTAGAGGAAGAAATCAGGGTCTTGGTCAAGGATTAGTTCAGATATCGAGCTCGGGTTGTCCAGTTCAACCTCGATTGGTTAAACGAGGATGTTGGTCTCAAGGAGTGAGTCGGGTTTGGAACCTGATGAGCAGCAAAACCCCTCTAGTTCTGGTTCTGGCTCCAGCTCTAGAGCAAGAGCGATTTCTGGAACTGCAGCTTGTAAGTACTAGACAATCCTTCATCCTGACATGATAACCATGATCATCGTCAAACAGCCGGCGTAGGGCACGCTGACTGAAGCACAACATCGTTGCTGATGTCTGTTCGTGGTTGTATTTAGCTACCTCTTCGTACCTTCAGAACCCATCCACACCGCCCAATATACCCAACACCCTCGAGGAGAATTATCTGGACGTGTCTGGTAAATGGGGTGGAGAGCAGGAGACTAGGAATAATGCTGTTAGGACAAGTAGGATGATTGGGAATAGGGTTGGGGTGTCGCCTCCTCCACCACCTGGTCCACCTCGTGAGTGATCGTCACATCACTTCATCGTCCTGGCACTATCATCGTTGCTTTTGGCTGTTTCTGGCGGAGTAGGGATGCATCACACTTTCACAGAAATGACATCGAAGAGCTAAATGCTGATATCCCGTCGATTTCACGCAGCCTCAGATCCACCACCTCTCCCGCCCGCACCATCTTCTCACCCATTCGCAAACTCCTCTCGACCCAGACCTTCCGCAAGATTATCATCGCTATCTTCGCTGAGGAAGTCAGGTATGATCTCAAGCAGACCATCTAGTCCAGGTCCATCTGGTCCACCTCCTTCAAACGATCTTCCACCTTTACCTACTTCCTCTTCCCAATCCAAGACACCTCCTACACAATTAACTCCTCCCAAGGAATCAGCTCCGAGACCCAATCATGTTAGACAATCGTCCAAGGGAAAATCAGAGTGGGAAAAGGGGAATGTAACTCCTCCGACTGTATCTCCTAGATCAAGCTCATTATTCAACAATAACAACAATCAAGCTGGTCCATCAACTACCAAGAACGATAGTTTAGGTACTCCTATAAGTTTGAATAAGAAATTACCTGAGCATGTACAACCGAATCAATCATTGAGTGCTGCTACAACCACAGCTGCAGCTGGTCCATCACATTCGTCGAAACCCCCTCGAACACCTTCTCGACATTTACTTCAGACTGCTTTGGATCTAGCTCAGAAGGCAGTAGAGATGGATAAGAACAATGATGTCTTGGGTGCATTGGCAGCTTACAGAGAAGCTGTGAGTAGGCTGAAAGCTGTTATGGAAAGGGTCGGAGTGGAACCCACAGGAGATAAGAAAAGCGGGAGTTTGAAGAAAGGCAAGAGCGAGGAAGAAGGACGGACGTTAAGAGGTATTGTGAGTCAACATTCTACCTCTTGTGCTTTTTGCTGCCGAACATCTCTTACTGAGTTTTCTGGTGTTTTACCGGCATCGACATAGCACGACGCATATGTCGCTCGTATACAGCTATTATCATCCTATGAGACGAACCCCGAATCGGATATCCCCACTACTGCCGAAGCTGGCCCCTCTTCTTCATCCACTCAGCGTCGTCACATATCTCAACCTTCCACTTACACCACCACTTCCACACTTATCCCACCGTCCCAAGCCAGTACAGAAGGCACTCCCCGCCCGTCATTGGACGATGGTGGGATGACGGGTATAGGCAACTTGATGTTAACTGATCATGGAGATCAGTCGTTCGATAATTCCGCTATAAGTCCTGCTCGTCCGAAAGCTTCTGCTCCGACGACGAAGCCACCGTCGCATGTGGATGCACAATCGATAGCTGATCAGAGAAGTCTAAGTGAAGATGTCCCTGCCAAGCAGCAGAATGTCAATGGGGATGTGAAATCAGATTCAGTATTGGGTTCGAGTAATCTCCGACAGAAAGGATCAATACCATCGATAGGACTAGGTTACCCCACCTCTCCACCTAACATGTCTCAACCACCGGCAGCACACACTTCCACACCGATAAGGTCCCATGTCTCCACTCAATCGATAGGCGGAGAAAGTGAAAGCTCACCTTCCTCTTCTAAATCGCGATTGAAGAGGCCCAATCGGCCTTCCATGGGATTAGACATGGAGGCTGATCTTACTGGAATAGACGGCGTGGCGGTAGAAGACCAGGTGGAAATGTTAGCTCGTACACCTAGGGAGTCCCACATGCCCTCTTCTCTGGGTTCATCGTCATCGAATCAGAGTAATAGAAGGTCGGGGCCAGGTCACATTCCTGATTCACCGCAATCCATCAAGAGTGATGTCGACAGACCATTACCGCCGTTACCCAACTCTGCTTCGTCGATCACCACAGAACAGAGAAAATTAAGTTTGACGGGATCTTCCAAACCTCTTCCTATCCCTCAAGGCCAAGGCCAGGGTCAAGGTGTATTACTTGTTTCTCCTACGACCACCCAGGGAACAATATCTCAAAGAAGACAATCACGTCCTTTATCTGGCACGTTATCTACCTTACTTGATCAACAACTCCAACAGCCACAGTCACAATCTCAACAGCATCAGCAGCAGCAGGGTACAACGTTCCCCGTATCAAGTCCGAATTCTTCTGTACGATCCATCTCTCAATCTAGTATAGGTACGAGGATCCGAGCGAAATCTCAACCTGGTCAAAGACCTATGGTGGAACAAGGTCCCTCCACGGGTGGATCATCTTCTATACCACCTTTACCTAATTATCAACTACGACATAAATCGTCTTTCTCATCCAGTTCTCAATTAGGTGTAGGTATCTTACCTAGACAATCTTTCGGTTTAGGCGAAAACAGTGGATTGAGAATCGAGACCAACCAGCACCATCAAGGGGGTCTTGCGCCACCAGCAAATATCAATTTGACATCTAGATCTGGTGCAGGTATCTCACCAAGATCGTTACCTCCTTTACCTGATACTGCCCTAACGACCAATTCGGGCGGTACGCTGATATCCCCCCTTCCTGAAATTCAACCTTCCGAAGTCCTTCATCGACCATTCCATTTATTGAGGATATTGCATTCATCGATGGATCCAGAAGGTAGTGGATCATACTTAACGGGTTCGATACATGTTTCATCATCCATTTGGAATCTCAATCATTCCGGTGGGAATGGAAGGAATATGATTGGACCACCAAAGATCATAGCTCAGGAAGTAAAGATGAGATGTCTGGAAAGTTGGATACTTCATTTCGAATCTATACGAATTACCGGACAAGGGTTCCTGAATGGAGGTGGTCAACGAAAATCTATAAGAAAATCAACTGGTCTGACGAGCAGCGGAGCAGGTGGGAATGGAAGTAAATTGGCGGAAGAGTTTTGTCTGTCGTTGGATGAATTGGATGAAGAGATGGATAATAGCCATAAGATGTTGAGTAAGGCGGGGGTTGGGGTTGGTGGATGGAAAGGGAAGAAACATTCTGGGGTGAGTCTTCTTGAAAACATAGCGCCGAGAGAAGAATCTGTATACTGACCTGGAATTTTTGGTTTTTGATGTATGGTAGACCACCAAATCATGGGGATCAAGAATAAGTCGGTCCATGGATAAGATGACCAACTCGAGTAGAAATACAAATGATAAATTGGGTATGGAAGGTACGGATAAATATGTCGATCTGTTGGCGAATCTCTGTATAGGTGCTCAAATAATCAGTGAGTCGAGTCGGCATATCCCCTCTTGGCCATTCATCCCCTTTCACGATTTATCCTCTTTTTTCGTGAAGTGGATTAGACCAGGCTGAACCAAACCGTAACTGACAAACATATAAACACTTGGTTGTAGACGAACACCTACTGAATTTCACTTCTCACGGAGGTGAATGCACACCTGCATATTCGACTTTACCTGAGAAATCATATCGGAATATCGAATCTCGCCTGAAGAGGACTGCAGAGTTCGTAGGGACAATTATCGTCCCGTTCGTATTGGATGATTTCAAGCAGTTCTTGGTGAGTACCAAGCTTCATAGCATCTCTCCAACCAGATAACAACCAATCGTGATACTGTCATACATTGGAAGGAAAATGCTGATTACATGGTTCTTTTGTTGATGTAGTTGAGATACCTTAAGAGTGGTGTAAAGTATCTTGAAGATTAGTCCGACAGGTCCGACAGGCCAAGATTATCAAATTTCATTTTTGATATCTTCTATGACTCGAGGTGGATAGGTAATCATCCAATGTGTCACATCACATCCTAATACATATCACAAATACATCTTTGTAATATATCTTTCCGAATAGTTTTGATTCTACTGTTACTTTTCATGCACTTTTTGGGATACTCGCTATCAATTCTGCATCACGATGCAATGACCATTTCAATTCTGCACACAACTATTTTTGCGAAAACAAATTCAAACGTTCCTATTGCTACTGTGATCTACCCTGTGCGATCGTGATGAAGAACCGATATGAGATCGGCATAGACACATACGTGATCATGTTCATATTCGTGTTCACGGTCATCCGCTAAAGATTAAAATTCATTTCATCTCATCTTCGCACACATCTACGTTTGGCTTCTCGCAATTCAGTAATTCATGTAAAAATGGGAAAAAAGTGAAAATGAAATTGTATAAAGAGATATGTTAGAAGAAAAGAGATTAAAAAAAAGGTTTGATTAGAAGAATGAAGATCGTACGCTCAGAAAATCAGGGCATCATTATCTTTCGTAAAAGGGGGAGAGAGAGAGGTGTTTCTGTATTCACATTTCATTCAACAAATGTGGATGAAGGATGGTTGATATCATTCTCTAAAGGGTTTTCTCGTCTATCACACCACAAAAACAGATGATCAGCATCATTTTCTGTTCCTCTGAATGAATGAAAGGATGGATGGAAGGATTTTAGATGAAGAGAACCAGCTACTCACGCTCGAAGCTGGATGGAGCAGTGGTTCCAGCAGGGTTGAATCCAGCAGCAGTTGACTCCTTGGCGAATGGGTTGGTTTGACCAGTGGTGTGTTGGGATTTTTGCTTGACGTTGCCGATGACGGGTCGGAGGACGTGGTAGTACAAGGTCTCGGCACCTCGGGTAGCGGGGAGCATGACTGTGGTGTATAAGATAACAGTCAGCGTTGTTCTTATTAGATGATTTGGTTTCTTTCAAGTCAGAAAAATACTCACGCCAAATGGTGAACAAAGTCTTGAAGACAAAGTACATAGGAACCCAGTAGAGGATAGCTCTAACACCAAGAGATTCAGCGAGGTTCAAAGAACCGAAGACGACCCAGTAAGTCAACCATTGTTTGTCGTCGTTCGATTGAGGGGATTCGATAGCTTGAACGGACAAGTAAGCGGGGAGAGCCCAACCGATAAGGTTGGAAACGGGTTGAGCGAGCCCGAACATGTTGAAGAAGATCAAAACGACGGCGCTGCGAATGACACATAACACATTGCTTGTCAGTTATCGGAGAATTTGCTAGAACTTCTGCATACCTGCGCTGCAGCCGGGCAGGTCGTACGAGCTAAGAAGCAAGACTTACGAAGCAGCCAAGGCCAATACACCGTAAGCTTTAGGTACTTTGGTTTGTTGTTCGAGATTTCTCAAGAGGGGGTATCGGTTGAGCTGTGATGTCGAGGGATGTCATTGATCAGCCTCACTCGCTCAACAACTGAACAGCTGGCTAGCTGTATGGATAAGACGCGAGTTATTACTCACCTCAGCATCGAGAGCGTTGACTTGACCAGTAGCGAATCTGGAAGCTTGTTGGGTGTATGGGTGGTTAAGGAAGTTTTGTTTGATTTGTTGGGATTGGGTTGGGGCGGACATCTGTGGGGGAGGGGCGGTGAGTTAGCGTAGTCGGGTATACAGGTAGCTCGCAAGATAATGGGGGAGGAGGCCAGAAGAGGTATAGAGATGTAGAGAGGAGACCTCCAGACACGCAGTGAAGTGATGATGGTAGAGTGACAAGTCAAGTTGTAGATAGCAAGCAGATGACGTATCATGGCTTATCATATCGTTCAACCCTCTTGGCTCTTGGACAAACACCCCTTCTCTGCTTGCTTTGCATGGCGCTAGCAGTTCAGTGATGTAGCAGAGAGTGTACTCACGTTGGCTGATGTTATTCGAGTACTTGTACGAGAGATAGCAAGTGAGTATATAGTATGTATCAGTATGAATTGGATATTCGATAGAGAGAAGGAGAATGAAAAGACGGGTTGTGAGGGTTATAAGGGGAATGGATGGTTGGTGGGAAGTGGGAAGGGGGTGGGATTGATACTGTGCGCGACTGTCTCTCTCTGGGTTTTGACTAGACTAGCATGTCGTCATATCAAATGGGATGACAGCACATCCATCACATACTACATGCCACACTCGTACGTCATTTCGTCCCCTACTTCGGGGTTTCAACGGGATTACTGTTATCTTCCCACCGGGTAAAAGAGGACGTGCCTAACTGGGCTACTTTTGCCCTGTTGATAGGCATGTGAGAGATGTTTCAATTCAGGGGTTTCATGTCACGTAAACCTCCGGGGGAAGGGGGGTCGCGTCCATCTTGCATTGTCTCATCTCGATATCAGATACTCGACATCTCTTCTTTGTTTTCATCAAACAGTTTGTACGTGTTCATCTCTATTATCATATTCCAATCATAGATCAGAGCGTTCCTAGACATCATTCCGTCAAGCAGTTTGACCAAGGAACATTACGACCACAAGAGGGGACCGTAAAGATCGACATTCTACCTCTCGAATCCATCAAGGCAGGTCCTTCCATCATCACTTGGATTTCTCCGCACGACTCCGGGCAAGAGCAAAAGACGTGTCATTACATCTGCATTTGGATTGAACAGCGACTTGCGATATACCGAGATCTACTATAAGACCGATCGATAGCTCCCTGTGTGCACAAATATAGCAAGCATAGAGACATTATAATAACCAGGTTATGCTTGATTCACCACGCCTACGATCACCTTCCTTAGGTCCACCTAATGAGAAAGGTATAACACCTAGTGGGAAAAGGAGATCGGGATTAAGGTCGAGGGGAACGCAGCTACTGGCGTTGAAGTTCGGATGGGTCGTGTTGGTCATCTGGTTCGAGGTAGGGGATGTGAGTTGTCGTTATTATGCTCTTCCCCTTGGTTCAATCCTATCACGGACGAGTTCTGTCTGAGCTCTTTCCCCCTGTCTCATGTATACTTCCTGGACGCTCCCGGCCCCTCGTCGCTCCGTCCTGCCTTCTTCGTGGCTCTTTCCGCTAATCTCCCTCTTTCCAGTTCTTCCACTCCCTCTCGACCTGTCGGTTCCCCGACTCCTCATTACGCCGGTCCAACCCTCATCTCAAATCCGCTCCTACGCACGTCGTCCTCCTCGCAGATCCCCATGTTCCACATCCAGTATTATCCTATTCCGAAGACAGTAAACCGTGGGTGAATTGGTTGAAACAGCAGATAGACGAATTGTTCATGAGGAAAAGTTGGAATGTCGTGACGAGATTGGGAAGGATAGACGCTGTGATAGTTCTGGGAGATATGTTGGATTGCGGGAGGGGAGTGATGAGTGATGATGAGTGAGTGTACAACTTGTTACTTATAGGCGAATAGTTCGAACCGTGGAGTTTTCGATTCTGTTGGGAAATTGGACACTCTCCGATTCTCTGAACAACCCCTGTCGCAAAAGACGTATATCCGAACCATGCTAATATCTTCTGACATAGGTACGAAGAATACTATAACCTCTTCCGATCTATATTTCAACTTCCCCCTTCAGTACCCACGCACTTCGTACCGGGCAATCACGATATACCTTTAGGTCCCAATCGGCTATTCTCGCCTCACGCGAGAGATAGATACGCCAAACACTTCTCACCACCCAATGCCATTTTGCCAATAGCGAATCACAGTCTGATCATGCTGGATGCGGTGGGATTGGTAGAAGAAGATTATAGGCGGTATGCGGCAGAGATGCAATTTGGAGAGTGGGATGGTGTGGAAGGGGGTGTCATTGAGTTCGTCAAGGAATTAGGTGACAGTGAGTATGATCATGCGAGCCGTTACGTTTCGGGCCGAATTGGACCAGAGCTCATTTGCACTCTACTTTCAGACCCCCCACCAGGCCCTAAAATCCTGATATCGCATATACCCCTCGCTCGACCTGAAGCCTCAACATGCGGACCATTACGAGAAAGAGGACGAATACTGAAAGGTGCCGGACCAGGATATCAGAACCTGTTAGGAAGCGAAACGTCGAGATTCTTATTGGAAGCTTTGCAACCTAGTATAGTGTTTAGTGGGGACGATCATGATTATTGTGAACATCGACATCCTCAAGGTATTCGAGAAGTAACCATCAAGTCATTCTCTTCATCAACTGGTATACGTCGACCTGGATTCCAATTACTCTCCTTAGTCCCACCACAACCCAATGGATATGCCGGATCGGTCACACATGCCGACCGACCATGTCTCCTCCCTGATCAATCTGGCTCATATTACCGAGTCTACCTCCCTCTAGCGATTTTAACGTTCTTGTTCCTCTTCGGGACCAACATACGTGCGGCATGGCAAAGATGGTCAGGATCTTCCAGCAAAAATGGAGGAGGAGGGTCGTATTATGGTGATTTGAAAAGTAGGTTATCGCCTGGCATATTATCATCCGAAACCATGCCTTCATCCAATAATCCCGGTAATCCATCTCTGTCGACAAGGAGGGGAATGTCAGATAGACCTGTACCCTTGACTTTACCAAGTCGGAAATCTTCACACCAATTAGCCGGTATGGGATCTACTACGGCTACACCTGGTTTAGGACCGAATGGAGGTGGAGCGAGAAGATTCCCTTCTAATCCTACTTCCACTTCTGCTTCTGCACCTGTATCGCCATTCGCTTCTCCCAGGATGTCATTCGTAGATGAACATCGACCGAATTTCCCTTCGGGCTCTGGTTCGAGTTTCCCATCGGGTCTGACGAGAATGGATGAAGATCCCGAATTGGGTCAAAACCATTCTCAAGTATTTGATCCTTCATCACCTACACCTAGCGTATCGAGAAGATCAAGTTATATATATATGAACGATAACAAACAGCATCAACCATCTCAGCAATATGGATTCAATGATACTCCAGGTGAATCTGGTCCACCAGGTGGATCATATTTCTTACCCCTTCCTGGAACAGGGAACGGTAATGCTAGTCAAACAGCGGGATTAGGATTTACTACGCCAATGGGATCGACTTTCCCCTTGAGTGGATCTAGCACGGGTGGCAATGCCCAGCAATTAAGAAGAGTATCTTCGTCAACTTATTCATTAGCTTCTCATAATTTACCGACCGGTGGGGGGTTGATATCTCCAGCACCAATAAGGAGAGTGACGATGCCTAGATTATTATCTACGAATGATTGGACCAGCGCAGCATCCAAGAAAGATAAATCCCTTTTCAATTTCGTTTTATCCCCCAATGGACGAGGAGGTCTAGGCGGACTGGTAGATACGTTGAAGAGGTTCGTGATTTGGATGTGGAAAGCTAGGAATGGAGTGGTCGCCAAGTCTTGGAAAGAGGTTTGGGCGGTGGCCTGGCCTGCGGGGATCGTTTGGGTGCTGGTGAATGCGTTGTTCTTCTTGAAGTAATGGTTTTTGGAGATAATGGTTGTTGATCTTTTGATATCATACATACATACACACATATATATGCATAGTCATGGTTACATGGATCGTGAAATGATCAATACATGGATAATAACTTGACATTCATAGCTGCTAGCGCTCATACCAACGGAATCAAATTGACTTTCATCGATAAGATAAAGCTTTTTCAGGTGGAAAGGAAGATTTCCAAGTTGTGATTTTACTAGCACGAACAACGAACAAGTCTCTGTTATATAACATTCCGGATCACTATAATCATTATAAGCAATCACCAGTTGACTGACTGTCAATCTCGACAACCTCTGTAACCCGGGAGTATCTCACATCTTCGCGACCCTACCGGCTCATTCGATATTCGACCTTCAAGATGTTCTACGTTATTGGATTAGGATTGAGCGATGAGAAGGATATAACGGTCAAGGGACTGGAGGTAAGTGAAACTGATAGGATAATGAGCACGCAAGTTACTATTGTACATATGAAGGTGTCGCTGATTTACCCTGTCTGTTTCGTTGTAGGCTGTTAAACGATGTGAGAGGGTATATCTGGAAAGTTATACTTCCATCTTAATGGTAGATAAAGAGAGATTGGTAGGTTTGCTCAATCAACTGATAGATTTTGTTAGATGTTATCCGGGACGATGTTGATGTTATATGACGAACCTCGTAGGAAGCATTCTACGAGAAGGAAGTTATAATAGCTACTCGAGAGATGGTCGAATTGGAAGCGGATGAAATACTGAGGGATTCAGATAAAGTGGATATTGCATTCTTGGTTGTTGGTGATCCTCTAGGGTGAGTCGTGAATTTCCCTTCTCGTACATATTCACATACAATCATTATAGCCGAACATATGATCCGTCTACTAGTGAAAATACAATGCAAATGTAGCAGTAGCAGTAGCAGTAGTGGTAGTAATAGTGTAGTGTGGAAGAAAAGAAGAAGAACAAGCTAATATATTTCGGGTAGCGCAACAACCCATACCGACCTTCTCCTTCGAGCTCGTTCCCTCCAGATCCCAACTCAAGTAATTCACAATGCCTCTATCCTCACTGCACTAGGATCAACAGGTCTACAAATGTACAACTTTGGTCAAACGCTGTCTTTGGTATTTTACACCGAAACGTGGAGACCTGACAGTTGGTTTGAAAGGTTGGAAGAGAATCTGAGGATTGGTGTACACACATTGGTGTTGTTGGATATCAAAGTTAGGGAACAGAGTGAGGAGAATATGGCTAGGTGAGTGTTGGATTGACGCGATTTACAAAGGGGAACGAGGAAGTATGCGAGCTTTGGAATTGAGGTGGAGTGACGATGGTGATGATGATATCGTACAAGAGCTGTTTCAATAGGGATCTTTATCGTTGCATGGTATAAATATGCTTACACTTCTTCTCCGATGTTTATAGAGGCCGACTAATTTACGAACCCCCAAGATATATGAACCCCCATCAAGCATTTTCTCAAATCCTCTTAACCGAATCACTTAGACATCCTAAAGACCCTTCATCCTCTTCTTCCGATGATGGAGAAATCCGAATTGAACCTAAACCATCGCTATTACCTCCCTCTGAAACATTGGCTATATCATTATCTCGAATCGGTACACCCACTCAGAAATTGATAAGTGGGACATTGGAAGAGTTGGCTCAACTGTCTGAAGAAGAATTTGGTGATCCTCTCCATTCGGTCGTCATAGTTGGTAAGAAATTACATCCATTGGAATTTGAATATGCAGGTAGGTTTGCGGTAGGAGGTGAACAAGGGGCATGGTGGAAGGTTGGTAAAGAGGTTTATGGAGTTGAGAGAGAGACGTTCTAGGTTATAGATAATGGATCATGAATCAGACTCTCATACTATGGACTGTGGACTGGGCTGAGATTGAAAGTAAATTGAAGCTGGATGATAGTGAAGAGAATGGATTTCAGTGTACATCTCATTTGGTTGATGTTTGATGGATATAGTCTATAATAGAGGACATGCATACAATTAGTATATGATAGATGGATGAAGATTATCTATAAAATTATAATGCGATTTCAGAAAGGGTGTAAAGACAACTTTTAAACTTATAACAGATGATATCTAAATACAACTAAGATAGGATTCATCAACCATGGAATAGTATGGATGATCTCTCCGACTCATAGCTACAAGCTGAATATAGATGAGTTTGGAGATATTTCTTTATTCGTCTGAGCACGAAGGTGGATGCTAAATGGTTTTTTTTTAATTGAAGCGACTCTTCGCTTCTGACTTTCTATATTCTTTTTTCATGATCTTATTTAAAGCTTGGACTTGACAGCGACTCGGACTTCTTTATTCTCTGTGGGTGGTCTCCAATTCAATCCTCTATACCTATATTCAAAGAGATAGCATGTATTAGCTTGAATCACTCCATCGCGGATGTAGAAGCATAGATATAAGAGTTGAACTCACAATAACGTCGATGGTGCCGTACCGAATTCCACGGGTAACTCCAATCCATGTTCATGTACTGCTATCGTCCGTAACATTGAGAAGTGATGAATCGCATGTAAGGAGCAATACCATAGCTGAATAATTATGAGAGAAAATCAGTGATCTGAACGAAGAGTAATGGCGCATGGATCCCTCCCCAAAACTGAGCAACAATTGACACGGTGTCACTCTTCTTCCTCAATCTCGATCTGACACTCACCTCTCTGCCCACTGTCGATCCCATAACCTGCTTCGTAGGCGTTATAGCCACAACATTCACTTTCATCTCCATCACCTGAGCTAAACCATTCTTCTTATCTGCTATTCCAACTTCCCCTGCTATCCCCTGTGCCACCCCGTCGACATTATACGTCAGATTACGCGAATTATCCCCAAAGGTTATAAGGTCATCTCGGATCTCTTCAAGGGCGTGTAAACATGCTTGAATGGATCGTGCGATCGGACGACGGGAGGTGGGGTGGATCGAATCGTAATTTATCTCTGGGGTGCGTGTTGATGAGGAAGAGGGAATGGAGGGGAGTAGAAATGCTCGGAAAGATTCTATTACCTATAGATACAACAGATCATATAATGAGTATTCCACTTGCAAATGTTCAGGTAATGTACATTGACAGATTGGTATACACTCACATGCCTAAAATGTTTGCCAAGTGTACCGCCAGGCATCAAGGTACTTTGCCTTATGAGCTGTTCGTCGTTGGTTATATTCGATTGCAACACGTCGATGGAAGATTCAATGAGGGAGATTGAAAGTTCCAATAAGGCTTCCGCTCGATCGGATTGATCTCTCGTAGGCATGGAGACGAGGGTGTGGTTGAGTGATGTATTTGGGTGTGGGTGTTTTGAAGAGGATGACATGATGATTCTGCACAAGGTGGTCCCGCTGCACACCGCTAAAATTCACGAGTAGTATACTGTTACTGCAGTCAGTAGTAAAAAGAACCAATCTCTGAAATTGGTGAAATTGATGCCAAGAAGAGGAAGACAGCAGTTTATCTCGCATTTCCCGATGAAACGGGAGTTGTCTTATAACGTGGGTCACACGTGGCTTAGTATACCTCAGCTTATGACATCAGTCGTAAACACACGGATCCGTTTCATGTTTTTGGTGCTAAGAGTAGCTGTAGCTGTGCATCAACATGGACACGAAATTCGCAGATTAAATGAGAGACGGATGGATGACAGATGGGAAGAAGATGCATCAAAGGATCAATCGACATCCTTTTGAGAGCATCACGTCCATATAGAGGAGCAAACCCATACTCATAGCCAGTCCACCCGAAGAGGAAAAGACGACAGCCCACCATTATCCGACTAAACTGTGTACATGTGCCCCTGCGCACGGCGTACAGCTTACACCTTCCGACTCAGTCAAGCTGTGCTTTCTCATGACAACAATTTTAACGACCTAACGACCGAAGACAATAACATCATAGACAGATTGATAGATATCAGCATCCCATCACTGCATAGACTTACCAAGAATCCATACAGTGAATAGACCTCAGCTTCAGCCCAAATCACAATCGTCCACCCACAATGCCACTCAACGGCCCACGGGCGAATCCCAATCCATCTCAAGGGATATACAATCAAGATTCCATCCCATCATATTCCTCACTAGATCATCCATCCGATACTCCCACTCCAATATACAGCTATCCTCATCAATCCAGTCCTGAAAGTGGTACCGCACGTTTAGAACCGCTTCCTACTCGAGGTACAGGGGATGAGAGTGAAGCTCAGGAGATAATGAGGTATTATAGAATTTCTCAGTATAGAGATGATGGTGGTGATGTAGGTCTACTAGCACCTGGTAGAAATCAGAATCAGGATGATGGCTATGCCCAAGGATATGGGTATGATAATCCATACGAAGATGGTGAAAGGGATATCCAACATCCTCCTCGATCAATCTCACCTTCACTTGGTCCTTGGGATTCAGCCTCTCAGAGATCATTACCCTTCCATCCAAATCAATTCCCTTCGCACAGTATACCCCTCTCTGACGTCGGTCGAAGCGGAGGACATAAAGATAAAGCTCCTTCATATGGTGGACTAAGTTATATAGATGAGAATGGTGAATATTACCATACCAACAAACCTCGACCTGCTTCTACTACACTGCGAATGCAGGACAGGGAGAGGGACGAGGTTGAAATGGGTTTAATAGGGAATACCAATAGATCATCAGGTGGTATAGAACCTAATCCATATTACTCAAAAGATGGTTACGGGGAATCACCTTATCCATATCCTTCTTCATATACTAAAGATGGTTATAACTCTGGAACGGGTGGAATGAGATTAAGAGGACCCAATACGTTATATGACTTCTTACTTTTCCCGACTGGTCTGGATAGGCTACTCGCCCTCGTCGGGGTGAGATTTGGTCAATATCCTATTGAGCAGGCTATAGAGCGGAAGAGAAGGGGGATCGGGGGTCAGAGATGGCCTGTTGCTGCTTGGGGGCTAGCTATCGGTGAGTTCATCTTCCTGTGCAGGAATGACATAGACTTGGAGAGGAAGATGGGGCTTAATGGGTCGAAAGAGATTTAGATGTGTTGATGAGGAGCTCGATTGAGATGAGGAAGGGAAGCACAAAGAAGGGCGATAGCACCACAAGCTTGTTAGGTGGTATGATTGAAAAATGTTGCTAATGTCTGCTCTCCCCCCCCTAACAGTGATGACTGCTCTAATGGTATATGAAATGGTAGCGAACTATCAAGCAATGGGATCACCGATAGCTACCAAGGTAAGTTGACTTTCGTTAAACGTTGGATGTAACGTATAAATGTGGAAGATCTTGTCAGTACAGTTTAGCTGATTGTGGAATTACCGATTACAATTAGCCATCTTTCAATGTTATGGTTGGTCTGCTTCTGCTTTTCGATCCATGTCACTCATTCAATCCTTGTAGGAGTATTCTCGATGCTCACATTGTTCGGTGTAGATCGGTCCCTCGGCAGAAGTGTTGATCAACATCGGAGCGAGGTTTCCTCCTTGTATGAAATACGTGGATGCCCTACCACCGACTTTTCAGCTAGCTTGTCTGAACGATACTGCCAAGTGAGTCACCATCCTGAATACATATCTTCCCTACCCATCAACAAAGAAGCTGACTGATATGAGGATATAGCCCTCCGACCACCTCATGTTCGATAGAAGAAATTTGCGGTCATGGTGGATTCAACGGTCAGGATCCTGATCGTAAGTTTAACTTCTTACCTTACGACCATTTCCAGAGATATCGCTGACATGTCTACTGCGGTATGTCGTCTTAATAGAATCATGGAGATTTGTCTACCCCATTTTTCTACATGTCGGAATCGTACATCTGCTGTTGAACATGTTAGCTCAGATCATAGCTGGGGCCCAAGTCGAGAGGGAGATGGGTGAGTCCATCGTGATCAGTATTATACCCGACTTGGGTATTGGTATGACTGAATGTTGATTTATGTTTATTTTGTTATTGTATAGGTACAATCCCTTTCTTGATTGTTTACATGGCAGGGGGGATCTACGGCTTCGTACTAGGTGGCAATTTTTCTAGAACGGGTATCCCTTCTGTTGGAGCGAGTGGTGCTTTGTTTGCTACGGTGAGTGACCAAGTCCCAGATATCTATCCAGATATTCGCACTAGTGCGGTAGTGATATGTGGTTGAATTGTTTTACATAGAATGCATGCGTACTGGTCGATTTGGTATTACATTGGAAATACGAAGAAAGACCTAAACTCAAGGTGAGCTTTCTATCTCTTTGTAGCCCAACTATATTTTGGGAGTCGAAGCTCATCAAGTTCGTTATCAGGCATTCCTATTGGCTATTGAATTCTTGATCGGTTTTGGTATAGGCTACATGTGAGCTTCTTTCCTTATGGCTGAGATCGAACAATGAGCTCATCTGTTCGATTGATTTAGACCGAATGCTGTAGATGGATTAGCGCATCTGGGTGTAAGTACAACTCCTTTCTACACATATACGCATTTTCTTACTGATGGTTGCGTGCGTCATATCGTAGGGATGGGCAATGGGAATCTTACTGGCAATAATCCTCTACCCATCTATATCAGAGACGAAGAGACATAAGTATACGATATGGGTAGCCAGGGTTATAGCGTTTGTTTTGGTCATACTTGCTTTCGTTTTGACCATTAAGAATTTCTGTGAGTCCAGCATGTACCATTGTTCTTCTCACATTCACGTACGATCTTCTTGCTGATCGAGTGAATGTTCTTGCTGGACTTAGATACCGACGATCCTGTACGTTGAAACCTTCTCCATCTTAAAGTTCGATAACATGTGTAAACTGACTCCATACACGTGATGTTATCTATCTGCAGAATGCCGCATGCGAATGGTGTAGATACTTGTCTTGTATACCTACAAGTTCTAACGAGCGTTGTAAAGGAACTGTGAGTGGTTTACTTGTTTTTGGTTTCAGTTCTGATGATAATGTTGATGATATATTGGTGAAATAGGGAATAACGGTGACCAATACTACGACTACCAAGAGATCATGGGATTCACTCTAGAATGTATGCTCTCCCGTTTGAGGAATATACAGCAGGACATTTCACGATGATTTTGCTAAGATGTTCAGTATTACATGAGTGTAAATAACATTTTGATAGAAATCGTTTTTACCCCGCATTAGATTATACTATGATGCATGAATAAAGTATCATCTAGTTTGACTGTGAACGAAGCAGAACAGTGAATCGATCTTCAGCGTTACTATATTCCGCGACTTTGTTAAATTCTGACTGTATATTATATGATACATGTAATGGAAGTTACGCTACGCACACACCCTTTTTTCGCCTTCAAGACTAAGCCTCGCCTTGTAGCTTCTTCTCACCGAATTCCTTCTCGCCTTCATTCCTAAATACTGCTCCTGCGAATTTCTTGGCATAACCATTGACCTGTAACGGCGTTTTAGATGGAATGGGATAGGTCAGGATAGGTGATAGATGGTATAGCGAGTCAGCCCCTGACCTAATCCTCCCTCTCATCTCTTTCCATCAGTAATGTGAGATAATCTTTCACTCACCTGATCTTTGAATGTGACTTTCTCTTCATTATTCGGATCAGGTTGTTCGACTACACCCCCTGATCCAGGTGCAGTAGCCGCTATATTCATCAGCCCGAACCAACATCAGTCACTTCTATCTTCCTCTTTGGTAGAAGACGATTGAGTACACTCACCCTGCTGCGCTTCAGCATGTTCCATTGGAGCTGCAGGTAAACCCGTTCCGCTAGCTACGACTGACGGAGGAACGGCCTCGTGAGGTTCGTTCGATAGGGCCGTAGGAGCCGGGTTGAGAGTGTGAGTATGTGAAGACATGTTGTTGAGTTTGTGTGGTATGCAGAGTGATGAAGATGAGGATGAGGGATGAAGAGAAGGATATGGCATTCATTCAATGATAACAAGTAATGTTTTCCATATAGCCAAGTTAGATACTCGTATTTCCTTGGGCTATGACGTCATTTCTACGACCTCATGAAAACAAAAGTATGATAAGTGACATTTCATCTACAACTGAATCAACGTCTCTTCTTCACCCTCACGAGTAGATGGTCCACCAGCGCCAGTACTGATAACTTCCTCTTCCTCTTCAGCTATATCATCGTAAGAAGATAATCCAGGCAATCTACAAACCTTTATCCCCGGAAATCCAACAATCTCCGCCAAATCCAGGAATTCCTGATTATAACCTACTTTATCAAGTTCAAGTAAATGTAAAGCAGCATGGATGAATATAGCCTTGATATGGAATCTGTCACAATCATGTTCCATCAGGTGAAAAATAGTCAGGCGGTTGATATTGTAGCTAATCCCCGAGCCCATGGTGAGGGTACGCTAAAGCTCTTTTCATATTCGTGAAGCAAGTTCATCGCTATGTCCACTTGGCTTGCACATCAAAAAAACAAAATGACTGATCAGATCTGTTGACGGACTACTTACTTACTAATAATTTGGATCCAGGAGGATCTGTTCGCTTACTGTAGAGCATAATCCACTGTGAACAACACGTTATTGATACCTACGGATACGAATTCAATTATACAGTATGATCAGCCTTATATACTCACTCCTATGTGATTACCCTCTCCCTATCAAAATACCAAAATCAAAACGCAACAAAGGGTACGAGTGAGTGGTAAACTCACCGGGTATGGTCGTAAAGGCTGATCGTATCTCTTTTCATCAACAAAGTCAATGAAGTAATACCTCGTTATACTGAAAACCAGAATACCAATACAAATTAGGTTCGATGATCTTTCTGTAAGATACCACCTCATCTTCGTATATCCTTTCTGACAATATCGATGGGAAGACCGTGCCAAGTGCGAATTGAATACCTTTACCGTATAGCTCGGTCGGAAAAGGCAGATTGAGTGGTTCAGTCATAGATTGAGATTTCATCGTTGTTAATTGGATTTACTCGACTACAGTACGAGTGTAAGATTGAGAAGTCGAGTGAAATGAAAGATGAATTAGGTTGACTCATCTCTTGATGTACGTGTTTTCATATAATATGCCTGAATATGCAACAACCCTAATTACGACTCGTCGGTTGTTGTCGTAGCTTTTTGTCATACCAACCTTAACTCGTAAAACGGAGTACTATACAAGGACAAAAAAAGTGAGTCATCAGAATGAGGGGATATCTTTGCATCTCTTCTTCTACTGTATGTTCCCTTCTTTCTGTTTCCTCGTATTGTAATTGATTCGACATCCTCGCCTATCATCCTCTCGATCATGACTAAAACCGTATCAGAATACAAATACGAACAGACCACTTCACTTCAAGGTTCAGACGTCAGGTCTACCTTCACTTCCACACCTTCATCCTCGGTATCATCCATGGGACCAAAGTTTGGACTGGCCGTGGCAGGGAAGATCGAGGTTGAATACCTCCCCGATCCAGATGAATTTCCGGGTGTTAAATTCATCTTAGATACCCTCAACCCACCTCGACTTGTTAACCGCCATTCCCACGGTCTCAATCCCAGTCCGATCTGTCGTGGGCGACTGAGGTATTTCGAGAGGGATGAACGTCATAAATGGTGGTTCACAAGATGGTTTCACCCTGCTCCGCACTGGCTCACATTCTTCTGGTACCGCTCAACAGCCGGAACGAGGGTAAGTCACTCTTAACGAATTGCTAGTGCACCGAGCCAGGATCAAAGTACTGAATTTCATCTGTACCTTAATTTAGGTATCTTGTACAAGGGAAGAACTCTGTTTTGCATGGGTTAAAGCTCTCAACGGTGCGAGATATCATCAACTGCTTTATAGTCATTCCCAGCAAATTGCCGATCGAGTTATCAAAGCTCGATATGAGAGCACGATTGAGAATCTCGCAGTGGTAGCCAAGAAAGTGAGCAACAGGTACACCCTTTTCATCCTGCTCGGTCAATGGCTGACACGATTTGGGTTCGAACAAATTTACATTTAACTTATTGTACCTCGCACAGTGGCTCTCGCTTTTCCGTAAGTCCAGTACAGTACTCCTCTTCCGATACCTCACGAGTATCGCGCATAGCTAATATCGAAATTGATATCTCTCTCAGGAGAGATCGACTGGGCGATGGGAATTTTATACAACATCCAGCTCCATCGGACCATCCCTTTGTTCTGGAGATACCACCCTGAAGAACACGATTACGATATCAGCAAGTTATCAAAATGGAAACATCGTCTCACTTGCTTATCGACCGCCGAAGACCTCACTGAATGTTTCATCTATTGTGTTAGAGAGACCATCCGATTGGACAAAAAGGGGTATGACCACGAATCCAGACAATTGGCCACTGCAATCGGATTTCCTGGCCATAAGATCTGTAAAGTTCCCGGAATCCCTGACGAGATGAGATACGATGATGATAATTCGTTGACTGGTAATTGGTAATATCACGATTTGTATACTGTGTAGAGCTGTACATCATACACTGTATCCTGTAATTTGTTGTGACTGTTTTTCCTTTTCTTCTTTCCATCGATGGAGAATGTACGTGTATATCTGATGGAAATCATTCATTATACTATACCATTGTCCATTACGAGTTATAAAGACATCATAAGTTTACGAAACATCGTCACTATCATACAGTAAAAGCAGAAAATCCATCGTCTGCACCTTCTGCACTTTGCCCGAGGCCTTCCTCTTCAATGATTATTAAGGCAGCCTCTCAGGCTCAGCATGCGTACTGGCAGGAGCCGCTCCAGGCGGTAATGGGGTCTTATCATTCTCTTGTCGGTTGACTGGCGACTGGACTTGACTGCCAGGTAAGCTCAATAAAGCTGGCGAAGCACTGTTAAGTGGACCTAACGGACTCGAGCCTAATCCCTCCGAAGCCCAGGCAGGCAGGACGGTATTTTCAGCCGTAGGATAGGAATAAGTGACACCTGTGCCGGAAGATGCGGATGTCAAAGAAGGTGATCCGGGTGGTAAGTCTGTAGTTAACGATAAAGGCTGAGCTGGGCTGATGGAATGTGAAGGAGAAGATGATTCTTGGCTTTGGCTCGTAGGAGATATCACACCTGAAGGCTGATCAGTGGTAGAGGGAGGTTGATGATCTGCTATGTAATATGCCATACCCGCACTACGCTTGTGGAAACCGCATTTCTCATAGAAAGCTATGATATCGAAATCGAAGAATCAGCATTCACGATTCTGCCCCACATTGGCAGCCGGGCAAGCATCAGGACCCAGAGTCAAGCAGGATGAGATGGTTTACATCGATTGGGATTAAGGGACTCACGCATCTTAGGTTCCTTACAATCCAAAATCACTTTATAACAACCCAGTCCCACAGCCATATCTCTAAGACCGACGACCAACCTCTGTCCCAATCCTTTACCTTGCATCGTATCAGAGACCACTATATCCTCCAAATGCCCTGAACCACCGCCATTGTTGATATGTTTCCTTTCCACGATCAGTGATCCCGATGCTACCAGTTGGTCGTTATCCTTGTTGACCATGACCAGGATGTGATAAGTCCCAGGACACGCTTTAAGATGCTGGAAAATCGCGGAATACACTGATGGAGCTAAAGCTGGCGATTCCCTTAGAGTGTTCAAGAGCTGGAAATGCGATCGGAGGAGATCCGTCGATGCCAATGGTCGGATCTACGAGAGTACTTGATGAGTATACATAGCAGATGACCAAATAGGTATGAAAACCTACATGTATATTATCTGGTAGACCTTCTTTCATACTCTTAGGTATATGTTTTGGATCAAATAACAAATCGAGTTTGTCGTCAGGAGTAAATACGCCAATTTCAACTGGATCAGGATCTGCGAATTGAGGTACTGCCAGGGGCTTAGCTGTACCGGGCTCGTTGGTGGTTGGTGCAGCGTTTGAGCTGTTATCGGAAATTATGGGGGATGTCTTGACATCAGTGGACTCCACGGGAGGCTGTGATATCTTGATCTTTGTACGAGAGCTGCCAGGTTGAGGTCCTTCATCAATGGGATGATGAGAGAGTACACCGGATCGAGACAGGGCAGGTCCAGGCGGAAGTGTTGTTGGTGCTACTACGGGGGAATCAACGCCGAAGAGCAGATCTGAAAAAGTAATGAGGTCTTCAAGAACAGTGTCCTGGTACACATGTATGAGCAAGATCGATACGGATTTCTCAGGGAGAGCTTACCTTGCCCTGATGATGTTGCATTAAAGATGTTGTGTCCGCAGGTGTTTGCTCTTGACCGAATAGGGCGGAGTCTAGATGTGATATCAGTAAGATGCACAGGGGAAACTGTATAACCTGAGCTGGACTCACTGAAAACGACCGCGAGATTCTTCGCATCCATCTTGTTCACTGAGGATTTCTGGTTGACTCGACCCAAGTGTTCTATCATGGCTTGGAAGGTAGTCTGATGAATAGGCGGTAGCCTCCTCAATCGAGCTCGAAGGGAGGAGAAATTGCTTTCGATGTGAGCTTCCCTACTTTCGGTGTATTTCACTCTTTCAGGATGAGGCAATGGGAAAACCGGCTCGGGAAGTTCTCTGAGATCTGTATGGAGAATAGCAGTCAGCTTGGCTTCTTACAGACTATTATGGAGACGATGTGTGGGCAACAGCAAGGCTAAAGCGCGGAGAGGCGAGGACAAAGTGGCGGGAAGGAGGACAAACGTAGGCGAGTCGATAAGCGAAGAAGCGAAGTCGAGCGAAGAACTCACATTGCTTAAGTACACTACCGATACTAGCCACATCATCCTTCTCATCAAAGGCAAACTTCTCTTCATCAAGCTCAATACCTTGTATCATCTTTTGCACACCAGCATGTCTACCACTAACTCTATATATCCCTTCGAGTTCCTGGCCTCGCTCATCGATCGCTGCAATCGCTTTTTCCAGAATGATAGGTGGTCTACCGTGATCTGACGAGTCTCCTCTTGTGAAATCGTAATCCGTCAAAGACACTCCGAAGATTAGGGATCTGCATGGTCCAACGTAGAAATTCTCGTATGGTATTGGTGCGATGGGTGGTGATACAAGCGATCGAAGTCTCGTACGAAACAACATCACTATAGCAGCGCGCACGATCAGTAATGATTTAGGTTTCAGTACCAAATGGGATTGAATACATTGAACCGAACATCACTCACTATCTTGTTCAAGATTGATACCCTCGATAGCTTCTTTCGCAACTTCCGTAGCTTGAGCGTTGGTAGCCGCCGTACCATACATAGCATCGATATAGCTCTCTAGGGCAAATCTCAATTTCTTGCTTAATTCATCATTAAAGGTTTCCAAGCTGTTCATGGCGGAAGCGTGGAGCTTCTCCCTCCTCAATCTCAGGGATTCTAAGTGGAAGATACCAGTTCTATAGGCTTTATCTGCTTCGTCCGCATCCCTTTTCACTCTGACAGCTCTCATCGCCGATAATGCTTTCTGGTTGCTGTTGTTGGGTCCTCCCGCACCGGTTCCTCGTCTTTGCAGATTTCCACTTCCACCCAAATCTCCATCTCCTCCACCAACAATAATATAATCATCTTTATCTTTATCTTTATCCTTATCTTTGTCGCCACCTAGCTTCTGTATGAATGCCGAGAACCCTTTCTTACTTTGTTGCGCTATATCATTCAATACATCTTTACCCTTACTCTCTCCACCAGAGGCTGATCCAGCCCTTAGCCGATTGACTTTTTTATCTTCTCGACCTGCGTGGACGGGCTCGGGCTGAGGTAGCGCAGGATTGCTCATAGCAGGTAATGGGGGAGTGGAAATGGGTGGAGAAGTGTACGATGGACCTGCAGGTACGGCAAATGGATGTTCATGTAATGGTGTATTGGCTGGGGATGGTGGTGAGGGAGTGGAAAGTAGTCGTGCTTGCATCGCTATAGCGTGTTCTTGACGTTTATGATCCTATCGTGCGCATCTCATCAGAGACTACGACTTGAGTGTGATACCAACTGAAGACATACCTCCAATGCCTGACATTTCTGATAATATGATTTCTTCAATTTGGGTAAATGGGATCTAGCGTGATCATCGTACGCCTGGCGGGAAGAAAGCGGATGTTGATTAGCTCTATGACTGAGATGAACTCCAAAGATCATATACCTCATTGGCCAGCTTCATATTGTCCTTCAGAACCCCTCTTATACGAGTTTGTTCTTCCTGGACAATCACTCAAATCACATCAGCTATCATGCTACCTTGTTACGGGATCAACTCACCTTTAGCTTGACGAGTTCCTTCATGACATCCTCTCTTAACGCTCCGACCATAGCTTCCCTCGACTGTATTTCTCTTTGCGTATAATCCCTGACTTCTTGCCATGCTTTACGAGCAGTCGTTCTATTCTGCTTCCTGTTGTGACCGGGTCTAGCACAATGCTGAGATAAGCAGGTGCACACAAAGCGTGACAAGAGGGGAGGCATACAACTTACTCATCATGCAAGGTATCGATAGCTACGCTCCTATCGTGTAGTCTCGTGAGGTTCTCTATGTACTGCTCCTCCACTCGTATACGATCTTGGAAGAAGGATATGTAATGTTCGTCCTCTGATATCTTATGCTATATGTGAGTGCAAGGTCAGCATTTCCTATTTCCTGGATCTTTCAACCCCTATGTGAGTTGAACGACATGTGAACACTCACCTTGAACTCCCTCAGCACATCAAATCCAGCCTCGTATCTCTTCAATCCATGACCCAGCCCATGTCCTCCACCATGTAGACTAGCATTGAGCGAAGTGGATGATCCACCCAGATCACCGGATGGATAAGCGTAAGCCATACCTGATTCTCTGTTCCAGCTGTCTACGTGCTCAGTGCGAGTCGGTAGCAAGCTGTGAGAGTGTAATGGAGAGTATGAAGGATATATATGTGGGAAATGACGGGAAGGGGGATGGATGACATATAATGACAACGAGGTTTATCACTGTCTCAGGGTAAATGAAATTCAGTTCCAACTCCGGAATCAATTGCTCTCATAACGACATAACCGTAGTTGATAACCACGCAGCTATCTCGGCATCATGCTATAAGTAGATCACTGCAGACTGCGGAGATGACGATCCACTCAAGACCTCGTCGGTGATCTTCAAGGGAGCATAGCTTTGGAACAGACAGGCAGGGAGTCATGCCGTTTGCACGGGGAGGCGATACAGTAAGGTGAAGCTGTCAGGTTCTTCTTTGACAAAGCGAAAGTGGCAGTCTTGGCACATAGACTGGTGACAAGTCAGTCACACATGTCGACGTCGAAGGTGAGGATCAAATACCAGCACATTCAATGACGTAGCCAGGCTCGTCTCCTTCAACGGCCAGCGTGAAGGAAATGTCATCTTAGTGAGGTGTCTCAGATCTCAGAGTCGTGCGCGATGGTGAACATTCGTAATCAGCCAACAATTCCAAGACATTTCATTTCATCATCAGTCGACACTACAGTTCAGTAGGTCGATACATAATTCTCTCCTTAATCATTGTTTGCGTTTTCTCTTTCTCTTTCTCTCATCAAATTCATCTCACACACATATACTCATTTCGACCGTACGAAGAGATAAGTGGTACCGATCGTTCGGCGTGAGGGTGAAGTTATTTACCACCGCTCATGGCTTCGCTTTGGTTGTCCGCAAAGTTACTACCGGCGGAGACATCACCGATATCAGATTGCCAGTCGGCGGCGGCGGAGCCTATGGAGTCCATCATTAGGTTTCGGTAAGCTACGGCCTATGCTGCTCGTTATCCTCCCATAGCAGCACTCTGCAGAGTGGCAAATAACCCTCCGGCTGCAGCTGCCCCTCCAGCAGCTTGCGCTCCAGCTGCGATTGAGCCTGCATCATGTTCATATTCACCTCCATATCAGCCACATCTACACTCGTGAATGAAGCGATGGCGCGACTCAACAGCGGCTGGACCTAAGGACGTGAACCCCAATGCTCCCAAAACCGGAACAGCGACCAATGTTGGAACCGGGATGACCAAACCCGTAATTGCGAAGAACGCCACTTTGCCTGAGTTCTTCACCCATCCTCTAGCACCTCCTTGACTATTGAGTTGCTCTTGGCTCTTCACTTCATTAGGCTTATAATTCTCGGCTTCAGGATGAAGTTGCTCTACTGGTGTAATCTCCTGTTTTTGCTCGCTAGCTGGTGCCGTGATTTCGTTGATCAAGATCGACGGTGAAGTGACATCGTTTCCATGAATCTCTTCATCTTGAATATTCACTGCTCGTCTCGAATCTCTTCAATTTCGCAGCAGATAGATGTGTTCGTCATAGTCAAACCAGTCTTTGATGTGATTTTGAGAATAGCAATAGTAAGAATCACTCAAATCCAGGATGCTGAAGATGATTCCGATTACTGTACATAGGAGCCTCCCACGATCGAAGCACAGACCATCTAAAGTGGAGGTCAGAACGAAATTTGAAATTTGATCGGCGACCACCGGATTTGTCACCCGCGTTTCACTTTTTTCCAACATCTTTGAAAGTCGCTTACACTCAAATACTCAGCAAGTCAGCTTTCTATCTACGGCCATAGAAGGTAAAAAGCACCGCATCCCGTCCGCTCTGCGCAGTATAAGTTACCTATCGCTCGGTTAGTACCAAGGTGGGGGACCACTTGGGAATCCCGGGTGCTGTAGTTTTTGTTGATGAAGAGGTGTGGTCCGTTGGAAAGCGTCGTGGATCCTGTCTGCCCTTTGGCGGATTTGAAAGACCCGAGTATAGGGAGGGAATGGTGCTGACCAGGCTGTAACCTTCTTGAACCCGTTTGACTCTTAATGCACTCATCCACTGGACGCGACAATATCCGACATCTGCCTGCACAGGCCAGAGCGGGTGCGATGTCTCGGCGACTATGATACCTTTAATGTTCCCAACCGGCACTGGTGCAAATTCGAATTATGCAGTTAACAGGATTGGTGAACTTCCTGCGGCGTCTTTAGGTAAATCCCAGTCATCAACTCACAACATGATTGCGCTGTGTCGAAAATGAGTATGCTCAGGGACGTTCCTATTTCTGGAGGTTTCTCTTTTTGGTGCGAGCCTTTACGCGAAAACGCCTTTTTAACGAAACGTATTTTCATTTTAGATGAGTTACCAGTTTTTTTAGTCCAGACGATCTCAACTTTATCACGCCCCGCCGTGATGCTAAAAAACACATTCTCGATATAGGCCACTCAGATGAGGTTACTCCTTCCTAGTATCTCCCCAAGACAATTTGCTCAGAGGCTTACTGTCCGTCTGGCATTGTACAACTTTCTTTTTGTTCGTTGTTTTGGGAAGATGAACAGACGGACAAACAGACTCAAAGCCACCAAAGCCACAGATACGAAACACGGAGTGACACTGGATTATGGATGACCCGGAAGTAACTTCCACTGACCAGAGTGTAATTGTGCGAGATCACCTCTATTAAATATCGGAAGCTTCTTGCCTATCTTGCTCACATTACTTCATCGCCGAAGTGCCGACAAAAGGTGGTATCACCTCGTCATGCATTGCCGAAAGACCAAGTGTTGAATTGTGATTATGCAATCAGTCTCATCGAGAATGTCACCCTCGAAAAGCTTAGCGTCGCTCTAATTTCAAGCTATGACGGCAAGCTCCGCATTTTTTTGTGATCTTGTGAGGAGGAGCCGATGCTATCGACTGCGGGTGAGGTGAGATCACGAGATTATGTAGCGAAATGCCACTGGCGCTCTTACGAACACTAAGATCTTGCTATCGATGCGGAGTGGAGCTTCCCGAGGGCCTGGAGGGCGGGAGTCATAGCGCCTTCAATTTTTGATGCGAATGTGCACTGACTTACCCAACGATAAGTGCACAACAGGTCGATCTGTGTAGGTGCATATCGACCGCACGGTCGTGTGAGAGAACAACAAGTTGATCACGTTCTCGATGGCATCTACGCAACCTTCTGATGATGATGTTTCCAGAAGCACGCCTAAATCTGTGCCGAGTAAGATGTGGCGTTCTCAAAGTATCGCCATATTGCAATTTGGCTGACAGCTGAAAATACCTTACAGTTCCAGAAGATCAAGTGTTGACGCCACTTGTGTAATAAACCTCAGGGTTGGTGGAATAAGGTTAACATATTAAGAAGCAAAAAGCCACAAAAAAGCCACACATAATCGTGAAAGTTCTCATGGATGAACTGTAAATGGCTAGATTGAAAAGTTGCGTATCACAGGGTAAAGACCGAGACTCTTTGTATTCAGGGATTTTATAGGTAAAATAGACTTTTATTTCGTTTCGTTTGTGACCCACCGCAACTGGACCACAGTCGGTGGGGCATACCTCTACTTCATTTTACTGGTACCAAGGCCGCCCAATTTAGCGTTTGGTCACCACACCTTATTTCACCCTGTGAGATGTCTTTCAGAGCAAAGCAGTTGCCAAGGTGAATGTCTTATCGTTGACCGGCGGAAATGTCTTGTGTTAAAATCGGTTCGATGCCGTATTAGGCAGAAACCTCAGAACCATCTCATGAGTTTGTTTTGCGCTAAACAATTTCCTTCCAAGCACGAAAAGACGAACAAGGATGGACGAAGTGCCCTACCCCCCCCCTTTCCCCCCCAGCTCTGGGTTTTGGCTTACTCAGGGTTCGAAGAAATGATAGCCTAAAATACCTCCACAATTCATTAATCTGGATACGGAGAAGACCTAAAACAAAGATGTGAACGTGAAGATGAAGGTGAACGCAGCAAGAGGTATTGGATAGGATGTGATTAACAAGGTACGATATTTACGATCATAACGATCCCATTGGAGATTTTAGTGTCAAATCTTACTTTCTGACCTGAACCGTTGTGATATCACAGTACCGTTGTAGTAGTAACCGTAATCCTTGGTCGTCAATCAGTTGGACAGAATCCTATGTTTCTCTCAATTGCGAAAGAGAGATGTTGTCTCTAATTTGGCTCTGATACATGCCTCTCCTCACTTTTCACTGCGAACCGCAGGTACTATCATAGGTGAATTCCTACGTCCTCCGTCGACATCTGAAATACCAAACATCGTAAAATACGCCTCTTTATTCAATTCATTTGTCCAAACCTCAGTACACTGTACCTCGGACCCATTCCTGTAATCCCAACCGCAGTCTCATTGTATGAGTCCAGAATCCCCTCAATACCAATAGTCACAAGGATTACACTCGAACTCACACCCAAACTCAAATTCGCACTCAACTCAATAGAAAGGTTGTTGCTCTGTAACTGGATTAGAATTGGTTGTATGACTCCCAATCTTTCAATCAAATCACCAACCCGCCTCTTTTGTCATTGACACTCTTAGAAAGAAAGAAAGAAAGAAGGAAAAGAAGAAGCGATTGTTACCGATTAATAGGATTGGGATTGATTATAACAACCCCATACTGAATTCCCGACTTGATAATCGTTCCCCTTTTTCCTTTCCTGGTCAATATCAACATCGTTCGTTCTTTCCCCCCTTTTCGATTCTTGAACATTCGATAAAGTAACACTGCAGACATAACGGGAAAGGATTAACAAGTATCACCTTGACCTTGAACTACGTCTGAAATATAATCCAAATCAAGTCCATCCCCACACCTCAACGGTAATCCAACTACTTTTGGTATATATTCATTGGCCGGGCCAAATCAAAATCAAAATCCAACCCCAAAGGACGCTTTTGACGACATCACACGATAAGATATCGGGTTAAGGATAATACGAATAAGATATTATAATTTAGACTGGCTTAGAAAGAAACGATTTACAGTACTATCTTCTTTGGGATATACCCGGTAGATCACTGACGGAGAAGGCAGGTCAACATCCCCACCGAAGTGCACTTCGCCTAAAGTCATCCGTGCATTAAGGTGTATAAAGAGGGCTTGAAGTTTATTGGATACTCGATCTTCTCCTCCATCCATCAATACAGACTCAAGCCATTCAAATACATTTACATATCAACCAGACAAACCACAGCCACTCCCTCAACTTAATTTCATCAAGATGCCCTCCAACACTTTCGCTACCTCAGGACGTGATCTCGTCGGACACCGAATCGACAATGGTCGACTTGAATTCCTCTCGACCCTTGGTGTTGGTGCCTATGGTGTAGTCTACCTCGCTGTAGATTTACATGCTCCTCGACCGGTTTACCTTGCTGTCAAATGCCTCCTCCGAGCTGGATTGGATTCCAGACAACGTCATTTCCAGAGAAGAGAAATCGCTTTACATCAATTAGCCTCGAGGCATCCCAACGTAGTCACCTTGCATAAGGTGTTGGAAGAAGGTGAATTCATTTTTGTGATCATGGATTTCTGCGACGAGGGTGATTTGTTTGGAATGATCACCGAAAAACAACGGGTAAGTCGAGTCATATCATTTCAGTTTACTTGAAACAAGCTGACAAACAATGTATCAGTACCTCGGCAATGATTACTTGATCAAAAAGATCTTCTTACAAATCATCGACGCCGTAGATTACTGTCACCGAATGGGAATATTCCATCGGGATCTTAAACCTGAAAACATCCTGTGTACCCAGAACGGCGAAAGGATATGTATCGCCGATTTCGGATTAGCCACTTCCGAGAGGCATTCGACGGATTTCGGCTGTGGATCGACCTTCTACTTATCGCCAGAATGCCAAGGTGGCTTATTCGAAAGATTAGAATCTTATTCTACTGAGACTAACGATATTTGGTCATTAGGTGTGATACTGGTGAACTTGACTTGTGGTAGAAATCCATGGAGACAGGCTTGCCCAAATGACGAAACTTTCCGAGCATACGTGCATAATCCAGATTTCCTCCGAACCATCTTACCCATATCGAAAGCTACCAATCGGATCCTCAAAGGACTCTTCGCTTTAGAACCCAGAGATAGAACACCCCTCAAAGTACTTAGAGAACAGATATTGCGAGTGGAGATATTCTCAATGACTGACGACGAGCTGAAGACTGCTCATTCGGCTGCTCGAGCTGCTGCTGCTGCTGTCCGACAAGTCGCTCCTGCTCCTGCTCCACCCGTACATGTCGCCCCTCCTGCTGCTCCAGTCAAGACTTCCCCTCGAGTGGCCGTTCCGGTCACGATCGACGAAGATGCAGAATTGGACGAATTCGCCCATCAACATGCTCAGAGGAAACATTGTGCCAATGCACCAAGATACAACAACCGCGGAGAGCCAGAAGAAGCTGCCACTTTATCATCTTGGTCTTCCGGTTCATCAACCTACGCTACTTTATCTCAAGCGCAAATTGATAAACACGTATTTGCTCAAATTGATTTCTCTAAAGTAAATGTCGTTGGCGTCAACGCCACTGCAAATTCGTCATTGGAATCTACCGAAACACCAGCATTGATAGCAGGAGAAGTACAGGATCCTTTGGATATATACCGTACGAGTCCTCGATCATCTTCATCTGGTGATATCTCATTGCCTCCCACACCCGAGTTCTCACCTGTTGATAATACCTCTACTCGCCCAAGACCGATCAATACCAAAGGTAATCAACAGCTCACTAGGCCCGACCTATTACATGTCAACATGAATCCTCAAAGTCCATTGAGTGGTGAATTCATCCTTTAATCCGGTTTTTCCTTTCTTCTTTGCATCAGCATATGTTGGTTTTAGTATGGTTGTCATTGTCGTTGTTATAGATAGATATATGGACATAAACCAGTCATGTCATGTCATTGTCATCATCTTATTGTAGCTTCTTGCAAATCTATTATATATAAGTTAGTCAATCTACATTGGAGACTCGTGTATACGACTTCCGGCTCTTCTCTAATCTTTCTTGATCTTCATCATATGTAGCACTTTTTTCTTGTATCAGATATAGACGACTCATTTCTAATGGTATACATTGCATTAAATGTATAGATCTATAATTACCTGTACCGTCTAGTGAAATTTGCAGCACAATCCTTGTCCAGTAAACAAAGCGTCTTCGAACTTGACGCTCCCAGCGGGACCTTCACCAGTCTAGTTGGAATAGTGAGCCAACAATTTCGGATCAAGTGCCCATACTGTAGCGTACAGCCTTATTGTTGCGCCATACCGTTGAGTATGGTGCGGGTTATTACTGTTCTCAACTCGTTTGTTACTTGTCATTTTTTCAAGTCTGCTCGACACACTGGGGCACTATAGCGAACTTCGCATCAGCTCCGAGCTCAAGTGACGGACTATCCGCATTGAATCCCTGAGATTGGTTGAGCAAAGGATGCAGTGCTATGTTTCATCCATCTCAATCCCCTCGGCATCTGGGGCCAAGTCTTATGACTCATCGAGCCTCCGACAAAACTTGCAGATCGTGAGGATGGACGGAGGAGGGAAAGCGATGAAAGTGGGAAGTTGACATTGAAAGTCATAAGTCCGATGTGCAAACAGATTCTCACTATATACATTCAAGTTCCTTTGGTAAGATCGAGAAGATACTAGCCTGGCATCTCTGATCTCAAATGATATACATCCAGATATGCACATATACGTACATCCTTGTATTGCAGGTCAGATCATCGAGAGGTCGCATACACTAAGTACGAAGCAAATGACTGAAGACGATATTCGGCATAAAGGAACGCAGCAAAATCATAGAACAGCGATGAGACTACATCTTGGTGTACTAAGAACAAATGAAGAATGGAGTAGCTTATTGTCGACACAAAGTATCAGATGACTTGTTACTGACACCATCAACACCGCATCGAGTAGTCTGGTCTGGGTAGTCCGGTTCCTGAGCGGCAAACCAACCAAGCAACCCAACTCCGAAGTGCCAAGGTATTCCGTAATGCCATCATCATCAAAACTAAAACCCACTGCATCAACCATCTGCATTCTCCGCTTGCATAGCCCCGGGAGCTGCTAGTGCTCATCTTGCCTCATATACTACCTTTGTAGTTGCTGCTACCTTTGCGATCATGGGTCCGAAGAGGTATATAAAGGATCGTGACGGGGAACGATGCCCAGCCTTCAGCTCATCTTCAGTGTTATAGAACAAGAGTCGTCAACACAATAATCAATCAAAACACCTACAGTCATTCATATCAATCGAATCATTGAACAACGGGAGTTTCAATCATGTCTTCTTCATATGTTACCTCTTCAGGTCCCAAGATCCGATATGCATTATTTGTGAAGGTCTCTCCTTCACTCGATTTTCAAAAGTAAACAAAAAGCTGAAATCATTTGGCCTGTAGGGCATTACCACCATCATCTTCATCCTCTCTTTACTCCTCAACCTCCTCTTGCCGGGATTCGGTTACGACTCTATTGGATTCATCAATCTCTGGGTTTATGTATTCATCGGTCTGATTATGTTATCTACTACCCGCCCGCTATCTACTTCGCTCTTAAGAACAGAAGATCAAGGTTTGATCAAGCTGGTGGGGAAGTAGCTGTGGGAGTATTGATCACCATTTCTTGGTTAGGTATGTTAATCGATCTCATTACTATCAGAACAAGATTCACCCAAGCTGACCTTTGGTTTCATCTCTCTGGGCGGATGCAGCATGCGTGATTGTCCAACTCATCTTCACATCTTGGGAACTATGCGACGACCCCGATTCAGGTTTCTACACTGGTGGAGAAGGGTGTCAAGCTGGCGCCATCGCCTTCTCAGTGTTGTTCTTCCTTAACTTGTTGATCCATTTCGGTTGGACTACATGGATCATCGTCTTGGTCCACAGGAGAAGTAACAACAAGAAAGAGAGAGATGAAGTATATAAGATCTCTACTCATGTCTTGGTCAAAGGGGGTTCGGCCCAGATCGAGCATGTTAAAATCTCAGACGTGGACGAAGAGGGCTTGTATAATCTGAGATCGTAAGATATTATATTCATCAATCCAGTCAGTGTAGCACGTATCCATTAGTATCGTTACATAAACTATCTATAATTCCTCTTACTTGTAACAATAATGATACTCAGTGTAATCTTCACTCTCTTATTTTCGATCGCCGATAAGGTCTGGTACTTTATATTATGTATAATACATATATATGACACGCGCTCCATGATTCTAATTGAACCTTTCATACTCTCTTGATGAGTGAGAATACAAAGCTGTCTGAGGTCAGCCCTGAGAACAGTAGGAATTGAATCGCAATCCTGCAAAAGAAGTCTCATCGATGTGCTTGCAATCGGGGTAACCGATATACCCAAAGACATGATAGAGGATGATCACATGACGGACGAAATGAGACTGGAAGTATGTATACGTGAGAGAAAGGAACAAATCATGAAATGTATATAAGAACCATTTTATGTCGCGTATCTGATTTAGGAAGGCACTCATCAGCATGTCAAGCTGAAGCAGAAATTTTGGCGATGACTCACTTTCTAGTCCATTCCCTTGCTGTAGCTTCATATCGAGGTCGATCAGTCTTGTAGGTCTGTTGATCAGGTCACACAAGTCAGCTCACTGCATATGGGAAAAGATGAAGATATACACCGTCTAGATTGTGGTATATCATGGGATGTCAAGGAAACAAGGGGGAGAAGAGAGAGAAGAATAATAGGTTTACAATGAAGCTCAGACTGTGAGATGAGACATGTTCAAGATGATGGTTCAAGATGATGGTTCAAGATGATGGTTCAAGATGATGGTTCAAGATGATGGTTCAAGATGATGAAACCGCAAAACTTACGTTAGCAATCTCCGGTACCAATGGATCATCAGGGTTAGGGTCTGTCAACATTGAACAGATCGAGAGGAGCACTATATGAATTTCATCAGTCAACCAGTCAGTATCTGGTGTATCAATAATCACTGAGATTGAGAGATATGACATACCCTTCGAAATGGTCAATGCAGGACTCCATTGATCTCTCAAGATATCCAAACAGATTGAACCGTTAGCGTTGATATTTGGGTGGTAGATTTTGGTGGTGAATTGAACCTTGGGGGGTTTAAATGGGTAGTCTATGATTGATTACATAGCATGTCAGAGTGTTTCAGGTTACATCGGAAGAGGAGATAAGCATACCGGTAGGGAAAGTAAGTGAGCTGTCACGAACGAGAATAGTTAGCTAAGGTATCGATTGATGAGAAAAGAAAGATGGAGCTCACAGGAAGAATACACCGCCGGCGTAAGGTGAGTCGGCCTAGGTTAAGTGATATTGTCATCATCAGTCTTCGATCCTCCCCACAAATAGTTCTACTAGAACAAGAATAAAGTCCCACTCACAGGCCCCATGATGGTGGCTTGCCATTGGAAGAGGTTGTCGTTGATAGGACCGGCAGAACATGACGATGGGGGATCACGTCCAAGGTCGATTAATTCCTGTGTGGGTCAGAACAAGACATATCGCGTGAGCATATTATTCCCACAACCACAGGCTCTCGATGATCCTCCTACGATGCATTGTAGCAGTCCAGCTGATGATTCACCTTGTTAATTCGTTTGAGAGCCATTGTGTATATTGGTTCCTATTGATTTGTCCCTGTAAAGCAAAAAGAATTCGATAGAATGGAAGTGGCAAGAAAGAGGGAGGGAAGACGGATGTGATCTTAGTCAGCTATTTATTCCTTTTCCTCCTCACGTTCTACTAGATAGATAGGGGTGTCCACGCTGAGAAGGCGAACTTACGAGACACCAGTAGCGTGTATGTGTGTTGTTTATGATAGGTGGCAATGTATAATGGGGATGCAAGGGTGAATGAGGTATATAATGGAATGATTCAGTCAGTCGGTCAGTCAGTGCAGTGTAGGTAGGTGATTGAGGACGAAAGGTGGGATGAGGCGCACTGGATAGATGCTTGGCCCGGTATTAACAATAACTCCATTGTGTGGCATCCTCCGTCATTTTCCATGACCGCTGATTCTGGTGAGCCAACAGACCGGTGGGAACTTTTCTGACCATACGCATAGAATGACCAGTACCGTCCAACAATTCGATTCGCATCCAATGTCCCCATCATAGGCGGAGCGGAGCGATTTCCCTACTCAAGCGGGATACGGAAAGGCAGAGATTATTGAAACCTGATAGAGACTTAACATGTAAACTCCTTTGGCCGAATCCAATCCTCCGAGGCCAACTGTTCCGCTAAATTCATATGCAAACGAGAACACTTTACGCAAATGAGCAGTTCGATAGCTAGTAGGTATGCATTTGATTGATCGACGTCTATTGGCTAGAAATCAACTAAATTAAAAAGTCCTATGTAAAAAGTCCAAATTCCTACGAAAGGTAAAGATCAAGATCAAGATACTATAAAGATGATATAAATGTATGAAACCATTCACTCTAATGTGCAGGTACTGATTTTATAATGCCGTTGTGACGGTACCCGGGAGGGTAACCAAGCTAGAATATAAAGATAATCTATAACCGCCACCACACATCTGGGCGGCGTTACCTGGACATGGGTAGTTACACTGAGAGGTACCGTCGGTGATAGTATCGATGATTTTTCCAGTAGCACCTCCTTGGAAGGAGTTACCACAGTAACATTGAGAAGCGTATTCGGTACCGGCCATGGTATATCCTGATTCGGAACATTGTCTTGCACATTTCTCACCGGTCATGGTCCCCTTGGTGATTAGGTCGGTAGCGGTGAAGTTGAGTGCTCGAGCAGATGACCCTTCACCGATACAACCCTTGTAAGTCCATCCGGTAGGTAAAGTGACGGAAGCAGTAAGGGTGTTAGGGTTGATATACAACCATATCGCGTTGGCTCCACCACAGTTCTCGTTGGCATTACCAACACAGTTCATCTTACATTCTCCGGAAGTCAAAAGAAGGGAAGCACCGCCGACTAAAGCAGAACCACAGTAACATTCACTTCCGTATTCGAGACCGGCCATGATGAATCCTCGATCGGCACAGTATTGAGTACAAGTTTCGACGGTCATACCGGTCTCGTCCTTGTAGGCGGCACCTCTCAAGGCTCGGTTAGCGACTTCTTGAAGACAAGCAGTCTTGACGTAACCGTTGACGATAGTATTAGAATAAGAGTAAGCAGGATTGTTGTATACTTGTAGAGCGTTCCAACCACCACATGGAGTAGATGGGTTACCGGCACAGGGAGTACCACAAAGTGTGGAGGTTTTGGTGAGATCGGCATCATTATCTAAAGAGTTACCACAGTAACATTCTCTGCCGTATTCAATACCACCATATTGGTATCCGAGAGAAGCACATTTATTAAGACACAATGGGACGGTCATAGCGTCGGTAGCCCAGGAGTAGTCGGTAAGAGCTCGCCCGTTGACTTCTTGCATACATTTCGATGCCGTTGACCATCCATCAGGAAGCGTAGCGGCGACTGAGAGTAGATCCGAAGAAAGGGCAGCACCGTTTAATTTGGTGGAGACGTAAAGAGACAGGGCATAATATCCACCACATGTTTGATCCTTGTTACCTGGACAAGCGACAGCGCAAGTGGCAGTTGTAGACAGAGAGGCACCGTTGGAGAGGTACGAACCACAGAAACATTGATTACCGTATTCGATACCGGCAATAGCGAACCCACCCGCGTCACATCGGGCGAGACAGCCTTCGATGGTGTTATTGTAATCGATAGTGAATGAACCGAGTAGGGCTCGACCAGTTTTGCCATCAGCGATACAAGGAATATCAGCTTTTTTCCATCCGGATGGTACAGTAGCGGTGGCAGAAGCGGAAGCGGAAGAGCTCGTTGAAGAGCTTGTGGAAGAGGAAGCTACCGATGAGGACGCGGCGGCTGAAGAGCTGGAAGCGGCAACAGAGTTGGAGGCAGCAACTGATGATGATGAGCTTGAAGCAGCGACTGAAGAAGATGAAGATGAGGAAGCGGTCTTGGAAGAGCTTGACAAGGCAGCGGCAGATGAGGAGCTTGATGCAGCGACTGAGGAAGAAGAGCTTGAAGCAGCCTTAGAAGAGCTTGACGAGGAACTAGAAGCAGCCACTGACGAGGAAGTGCTCGAAGATGCGGCCGATCCGGTCAACGAGGCAGCGCTGGAGGAAGCAGCAGCAGAGGAAGAGGTTGACGAGGCTTTGCTAGAAGAGGTTGAGCTGATAATGGCAGAGGAGCTGGCGGCAGCAGCTGAACTCGAGGATGATTTGGCAGAAGAGGTAGATGTAGAAGTGGAAGTGGAAGTAGAGGCAGCTTTGCTGGAAGAGGTGGAAGAAGAGGCGAGGGTACCGGTGACCCAGGGGTCTTCGGTGTTGCCACCACCGTATGACGAGATGGAAGGTGAAGGAGTAGGCTTATAGGTACCAAAGTAACTGACATAGTAAGATAATTCGGGCCAACTTCTCACACCAGAGGGCAGATTGAGACCATATTCGTCGTAGTACCAAGCTCTGAATGATTGAAGTTGGAATCAGCGACTTCCCATGAATTTGCGAAAAACCTTCACTCACTTTACGTATGCCAAAGTGTGACCTGCCCAACCCCAATTGGTCTGCCAAGTGGACCAGTCAAACGACTTGAAATTCGCCCAAGGGTCTGTCGCCCTAGGAGCGAGGGATCGCTTTCCAGCAGATGCAGCTTTGTCATGTCGTCGGGGTCCGTTTCGGGCACCGGCGACTTCAGCTTGAGCGCTGCCGATACTCAAGATCGCGATTAGCAGAGAAAGAGTGAATGAGGCCTGTAATTTGACCATGGTCGGTTATTTTGATGACTGATGAGGATCTGTCGAGTATCGAATGAGCCGATGTGTTGCTGATTCCGAAGAAGTTCTATTTGAAAGAATTCTTGAATGGTTGTCGAGTCGAGTTTGTAGATTTGTTGAAGCTGATGGTTAAAGAAAGAAAAGAAGAAAAAAAGGAGGGGCATCTTGGGTATTGGGTGAAGTTGAATATAAACATCCAGACTGTCAGATTTGGGAGTTACAATCTGAATAACAAGCGAGGGGCAAGAAGAGAGAGGGGCATTGATGCACAAGGTTTCGGCCCTGTTTGATCTTCGTAATCTGAAGAACAACGATGCATGATTCCCATCTTTCCTCCTTCGTTGGGAGCGTAAGGGTCAACTTCGGTAAGTATCAAGTGGAACAAAGTGTTACGATGAGGCTTTAGATTGGATGTCTTGAATATAGGAAAAACCGTTGAAACGATGTAAACAAATCTACCAAATCCGTCCATTGGGTCATATTTTCCAAAAACCAATATAAACATTCCTTTTTGAGAGTTAGCTTACCTGACAAGTAGAGAGGACCTTGAAAATTAGTCACACACGATGAAGATAACATATTCTTATTGGTCGCTGGAACAAATAAACGTGAACCCTTTCGATGAGGCAGAACGCCATGTTATCATTTGGACAAATGTGATCAATCAACAACCCTGTGGTGATGTCGATCCCTAATGGTTGTCTCACTAAAGGCACACTGTCTGCATAGTAGATTTAGGTTCAAGGAATGACAAAGTTACTAATGGGTGACAAACGAATGCACATGGGTCTAACTGATGTGAAATATACTGAATCCGGCTGTGATCGACGGAATCGACGTGTTCCTGTCGTTCCAGCTCCGGGTGAGTTACGTTACCTTTCAGGTTCGTCTTCGCCACTTGCCGGTCCTTGAACCAAATATAGCAGAAAGTGGGAGAGCATGAAGCAGCGATCAACAAAACTACTATCCCGGTGAATCACGATGTGGTCGTAGATTCCCAAGCTCTGTTTGGAGTTCCGTCTAGTGTCAACCGAAATGATGTTTATTTTCCTGTCTGCGCCGAGACGAGGTGAGTCGGGATGTCTATCGACCTATTAGTCCAAAACCCCTTCATGAATCACTCCCCGAAGTGGAGTGTAGGCTAAATGGAACTAGCGCATGCAATCTCGAAATCGAAGTTAAAGCTTGTTTTAGTAGGTCTCGGTCGGAAATGGCTGCATAGGTTTCACTGTTTTATTCCGCGGTGATCGTTCACGTATCTGAAATTCCGATCGCCGACATGACGATCTGCCCAATTCAGCTTGAAATTGGAAGTAACTGCTGTTCAGCAAAGCCAATACATACGTGGACCGACTCTCGCATTTTCGAAATTACCATTCTGTCCCGTCCCCTTCAGTAGGCGTCGATCAGTCAGCCGCAATAGCAATAAGAGTCTCGGATGGTATACCCGATTATGCACGTCTGTCTCTCTCTCACATTGCCTTCACGTCCAATTGCTCAAAGCGGTTTTCTCGGCGATCCGTCGATCCTCAAAGCACGTTGATCAAGCCACAAGATCTACCTCGAACGATCGGCAGGTCTCCTGAAAAAGCCATATTGATCGACTCCTATCGACTTGCATGCGTTCCCTTTGCCATGCTTTTATGGAAAATTCAATGCAAGCTCACACCTCGCGATCTGTTCCGGCGCTGTAGCGTAGTGCGGAGTTTGCAACGCGTGATTTATCAAGTTCGATGTTTCAATAATCAGGCCCATTCTACAAAAGCATTGAGAAGTAGTAAGAGACGCACTTTCAATTCATTTCCAGTACCCAACAGGGCCTCGGAGAGACAGGCGAAAAAAAGAATATCACCCAACTAGAAAATATGATCTACACTTTTATCTAATCTACTTTTCTTTTCCGTCCTCCACTTCTCTTCAGCTATAGCTTTCATCTCTTCCATCTCGGCTACACCAGTTGTGAAGTCCATCTCGTTAGCTCTGATGCCAAACCATTTTTGACCGTATCTCAACACCATGTTGATCTTCCATCCTATCGAGAGGACGATAAAGATGAATACAGCCGCATAGGTGAACATAAAATCTGGTACGGTGAATGTTCCAGGAGCGAAGATGTAGTGTCCACTATGATTCACTCGCATTAGCTGCCTACTGATATTACTTGACTCTTGCCGAGATGGGGTGACGTACCTAAAGATCAAAGCGAATGGAGCCCAGAACAGTGCCCACCAAGCTGACCAAGGTTGGAAGTATCCTCTGGCAGGCAAGAATTCGTTTCCTAGCCCATGTGCTCTCATACCTGCTCTGAAACGAAGGTAGGAGCTATTGATCCAAATACCAGCTGTGTGTGCCTATCATCTTCGCGTTCAAGACTCACGCTGCGATGGAGATCCAGGTGATCATTTGAGTAGCAGCAGTCAAGTTGATAAGCCAGCTGAGAACTGTTGGTACGTATTCATTAGCGTCGCACCGGACGACAGGATCATGTACACAGGCAGAAGGCGGGACACACCAGTAGCACTTCCGCTTCCCAAAGCCATGAAGGACAAACATCCGAGAGCGAGGGTAACAAGGACACAAACGTATGGTAGTCCATATTTGTTGGTTATGGTGACGATTCGAGGTGCATGACCTTCAAGACCTAGTAGGTATAAGGTTCTACTCGCAGCGAAAGCCATGGAAGAGGTGGAACAAAATAGGGAGATGAGAAGACCAGCGACGAGGATGGAGGGTAAAATGGGGATACCAAGTCGATCCATGTTAATGATGTACTATCGGTTCCCTCGGTCAGCACCTACCAGCCACATAGTACAAGTATAGACGAGCGTGATGGTACTTACAGGTGATTTTGGCAGCGCCTGTAGAACCCAGAAGAGAGGGATCATTCGAAGAAGCGTTGATACCAGCAAAGAAAGCACCTCCTACGTAGAACCCTAGAATTCTATAAATCGTCGAGTTGAAGGCTTTTGGCAATACCCTTCGGGGGTTCTGTACTTCCCCAGCAGCCAAAGCGATATAATCGGGACCAACCTATATGAGTAATGAACATCAATCATGATGATTGAGCTGGCTCTGAATCACACTGTTGACTTACAATACCGTATGCGGCCCATTGCACGGCGTGCCAAATAGCTTGAGCTCTATCGACTCCAGAGGAATCGGCGAAAGGTCCCGGATCTTTCCAGAATCTATGAGATGGAGGGGCGCTTATCAGCGATGCGAGATGCTTACATATATGCCGAAAACAAAGACTCTCACCTGAATCCGTATTTGTCATGTTTTGGGTTTCCTCCCACCATAGTGATGAAAGTAAAGATGACAGCACCAAAGATCATGAAAATTTTACCGATACTGATCCAAAATTGTGCGAAATTGTTCACAGGGGTCAGTGATCCGTGTGGTGATGAGAACATGTACAGGTCTGACTTACCGGTTTCACCGTATACTCTAACATTGAAGACCTGAACAAAGAGCAAGAGAGCCAAACCGACTGAGATGATAACAGCCGGTGTGAGATCAGGAGCCCAGTATGCGACCAAAACATTCATCGATGTAAACTCTCCGCAAATCAATGAGACTTGACAGAGGAAATAATTCCCTACATTCGCAAGGCGAAAATATCAATAAACGTCCCGATGGCAAAGGAATGACGAGACTTACAACCCAAGGAGAAACCTAAAGAAGGGTCCAAGAATCGAGTAGCGTAGTAAACGAAACCACCTTCAACAGGGAACAGAGTACACATTTCGACCAAACAGTTACTGATGGCCTAAGAGTCCTCCAAGAAGTAGTATCAGCAACTGCTCCATACATCGACTGGTACGTTAGGGTGACTTACCCAGACAACGGTGGACCATAGTATCACACCAATCAATAAAGCCAAGGGACCACCTGTCAAGGGAGATCCGATGGACAGGAAGACCGATGATCCGATGGCACCTGAGATAGCGATGAGCTGTAAATGCCTCATCTTCAGACCTCTATACAGCGTCAATACTTCGTTAACTCCGTTCGATATCAGCCGTGATAGGTATTTGCACTCACCTTTGAGCATGATTCGAGAAGATGTTCTCTGCAGGAGCCTCGGCAGTATCAAAAGTTTGGACCTGGACGGCATCAACGACATCCTTTGGTGTACCATAATCAGGTATGTTGGAGCTCGTATGTACACTTGAGCTGGACATCTTGCTTCTCCTTTCGCGTGATGATGGATGATGAACGAAGAAGAAGGGAAGAAGGGGTTAATTAATCATGACGCAGATAATATCGCTGAAGCCCTCCCTGATATATATCTGGAACCGCCCATTCAGAGTCAGAGTCGTTATCTATCGCCCTTCCGTTCACCGAGTATGATCAAGTGACAGGTCGAATATCATTGGATCGTCCGAATGTATTGGGATCTGCAGCTGTGATGATGCTTTTGAGAGGAAACACGAAGAAATTGCTATGGAAGCTTCAACAGGGTATTTTTAGACTTAACCGCCAGGTACGCGCATCTAACCGAATTCACGGTAACGATTCGAGTCGGTTAACCAACGTAAATATATGAGTGGCGCCTTGGCACCGGATGTCATCAGGCATAGACTGTGTAGCTATCAGAAGTGTCTGAACAATCAGTCAAGAGGTCCTTGCCGCGACTGATATGGATTTATTGCAGTACTGAGATCAGCTGACGAGCTTTATGATTGACGGGCAGACGGGAGTCATCGTAAGCCTGACGTCAGTAGTACTATCACTACCTAATCTCCTACAACCATTCACCTAAAGCCACGAGGCCTCATTTCGGCAAGGCAAAGCTGATGTGATGCATTATATAGGTGGAATATCCCATAGACGGAGAACAAAAATGGGAAGAGCAGTGTACATTTAGGCTGTTGGTTACAAAGTGGATTTTATAAATTATGTTGTCTATATTTTTCTCCTCGCAATCTCTCTTCAGTGACCTGATAGCATTCTGGTAAACCAGTGTCCTTCCATTCAGACCCTTGCACCAGCTGTGCCAAACCTCGGGAGCATGTGAATGTACGGGCCTTTGTATGAATTACGACTGCTCAGCTCAAATGCCTATCTATTCTGGTTCACGCAAGTAGTCAGATTAACTTACCATACCGTGTCCATTATGACCACAACTCATCCATTGACCTGATTTCCCTGGTACAGCCCCAACATATGGTACCCCGTCGGCACTCTGTCATAAGCACAGTCAGCCCAGGCGACTTGTACAGGAAAAATTCGACACATACCAGGCCAATGATACCGCTCCAAGAACGATCATGACGCACACCAAAGCCTGTCTTCGGTGTTTTGTATTCATCCCTGAGCATCAAGACTTACGGTCAGCTCCTTCTGTGCGCGATGAATAACATATAATCATGTACAAGCACTGCGTGGGACAGAGCACATACCATAAGAATCCACTCTTACCCAATTCCTTTACGCAGTCCGTTATAGGTTGGAAATCCTTCAGGCTATCATCGTATTTCCTGCTTTCTTTAGCTTCTACATATTCCTCCAGACAATATTGGTTCGGCTGTACACCTCCGAATAGTATAGCCCCATCAGAGGTCGATCGTGGATTCACAGAGTATAGACCTTCTTTGTATATCACTGAACATGAGTTACTTAACGCCTTCGAGCCCGAATGAGTACTGGGCGGGTAGACGAGGTTGCACATGTGTGGTATAGGGGTCATCGATTTCTTAGTCTCTGGCAACAAAGCTGCTGAATATGCATTTGTAGTATGTATGACCGTAGATGTGCTTATCTTGCCCCGAGAGGTATGTACAGTCCAATTGTTTCTTGATCCGGAGACGGTAGTGACAGGTGTCATGGTCTGAAGGTTGAGGCCTAGCTTCAAGCATCGCTTAATGACAAATGCAACTGAGCAGTCACCGAGCAGTGAGCTTTATTCTTTGGTAATGATATGACGACTCACCTAGTTTCCATGGGTGTAAGGTAGATGCGTTCCATGCGTAAACGGCTTTCGCCCCTTTGACTCGGGAGATCTGATTCATCAGCTACATAACTTACAAGGCCATGACTCACCTTCTCAGCTTGCGAAGGGTCAAGGATTACGTCCACTAGACTAGCATCCCCCCCCAGCGGCTTTGAAAGCTCTCATATTATCTGCTGATCGTGCGACCACTTCCTCATCCATCAGAAAGTCCAGCTATAATTATTGTCAGCACGGACAGGAATGAAAGAATAGACGATTCTACATACTGTTTTCCCATTCCATACATCGCAATCTATGTTATTCCTACTAACGAAGTCGACTAGAGCGTCCCGAGTCTCCCTTTCGTTGTCCAATACCTGTCCGTCTTCTGTTCAGTACGTCATATGGGGGTGTAATGTCACCCTGCTCACCTTCAGTGCTTGGCTCTTACCAAAGCGCTCAGCATATTCAGAGAAACCTCTCCATAAATCAGGCTTACAATGACCTGCATTTCTACCTATCGCTCCCGAACACAATTCTCTGGCTTCAAGAATTACCACAAATCTAGGTGGATTGGGTGATTCGAGCAGGTTCAGAGCAGTCAGAGCTCCTGATATCTACATACACAGCCTAGTCAGCTATATATACTGCCATGTTGCAACGTAGATCTCCAGCTTACTCCCGAACCGATTATCACCACATCTGCTTTACTAGGAAGCTCTTCGCTACTTCGGTAATCAAGGAGGGGGTTGTTACGGACGGTAGCTAGCAAATGGGATAGACTCATACCACTCTCCAAAGGCAGCCCTGTAACTTCATCATCAAGTTTGAGGTTCGCCAGACTTCTATTCTCCATACCTACTGGAGGTAAGCCTATATCTGATTGAGCAGGCATATTGACGGTGTTTCAGTGGTATCGACTGTATAGCCAGAGGAGGGATACGATTGATAGATATGCATGATCAATCAGGTCACAGTACTTGGTTGATTATTGCTATAAATCCAACGGACAATAATGTATGAAGTCAACGTTGTTCGTTGCTCTTATCTCACTCGCGTATGTACGGGTACGCTTACGGCTAAGTCAGACCCTGAAATCTTCTCTTCGCTCATATCGTTCTATTGAAGAGCTAGGTGAACTCTCATAGGCTATTCGGGGTCGTAAATAGCTCACGGTTCCACCAATACACAACATAGGTCTGCTGACCACATTCATGTAGAAGGAGACTGGTGCGGTCGACTTAAGCGGGCTTGCGAGTAAGTTAATCAGGTCGCGCTTAGAAAGATGATGGCAAGCCTCAGGATTTGTGGAGTAAGAAGATTTCTCGTTGAGATGATTTCACTATTGCAGACCGGGGTTAGGATACTCCGAATTTTGTTATCGCAAGCAGCGATGTACGCGTAGCAGACGTATCAGCGCCGGGTCTCTTCCTGTAACGCCAGCATGTCTATAGAGGCAGACTGTTGGCGAAACAATACCTACCATCGAATGATCCTTGGACCGGTCTCGATATATCACTCGTCAGAGATTCAACGCAGGCTGACCCTACTTGTTCTATCGGGATGTGTGCAGATGTTCAAACCCTCACAAGGATGATGGTGAACTTGATCACTGGTAGCCAATCAGAGGACCCCAGCCAAATGTAGAGTGCCACGTGCCATTTACATTTAGTACCTAACGAGAACAACACCACTTGAATGCGTTTTCATTCTCACACTGTCAGTTGTTTTGCCACCCAGCACTCATGTTTACACTGATATCCAAAAGAGCTCGACTTTAAGCACGATGCCGCCTGCGGATAGCACGCATGTAAGACATCGAAGAAGTAGAACAGGTGAGGTCGCATTATCTCCAAGGGTTGTCCTCGTTCTTGGCAACTGCTGATTACGGTGGGATTCATCACAGGTTGCTTGACCTGTAGAAAATTGAAGCACAAGTGCGTATGAATACGTGTTTCCAGTGATTTATTGGAGTGTTCTTGGGCTGATCCTCATGCCCACGAAGATGCGACGAGCAGAAACCTGTTTGTGGAAGATGTCAAAGGACAGTTAGAATAGTGAGTAAACATCCCTCCACTCGTAAGTACTTCGCTGAGGTTATATGTATGGTAGTGTACATATCCAATAGCAGTGAACAACAACCCCGGTACCTCTGAATCTGCCTTATCGTCATCTTCCAAACAAGTGATCAATCTCAATGTACTTCCCCATGCCGAAAGTTCACGAGATGCACAGTTGAATGCCATCATCAATGCTATTGGAACGATCCCACCTGCAATCACCCTGGTGGATCTGCTAGCTCTGTCTATCCCAGATGTGAAGGAGAGATCTTTGGCGAGTCCGCCAATCCATCTAGATATGAACTTTCCTTACTGACTTATGGCTATGGCTACAACACTTCCTATGTTATGGTAAGTTGAAGATATAACCTGTCTAAAAAATGGATGAAATAAGCTTACCTACTGATGTTTACTAGGCACCGTGAATCTGCATGCGATACCTCATCCTGAAAGACCTGTAAACTGTTTCGATATGTCCGAATGCTTCCAGAACCGTCGAGGCTCGTCCATGGAGATTGACTCATTCTTCCTATCCATTATTTCCATCGCGGCTGTACATCGTTCCTCAATGTTCTTGCGATCAGAAAAGAATTATCTCAAACAAACCCCAATGGGTAGATGGGGTATACCACCTCTACCATCATCGAATGATCCACCAAACTCGAGCCAGATCAAATCCCTTAGAGATACCAGTATCCAATCGTCCAAAGCTGCTATTGAGATGGGTAAAATAGCTCTGAATCTCAAATTTTCCGATATAGACATATCTACAAACTCTCCAGATGAAGCCGACAACAATGCGATAGCGGCCCCTGGTGCGAATGCTGAGATACAGAAGATAACCGATACGATCTTGACTAGTATAGTCTGTATATGCATATCACAAGTGATGTTAGTTTCGACACAATGGAAAGAAGCGTATAACTTAGGATTGAAACTTGTCAAATTACGTGGAGGACCTATCAAACTTTTAGAAGAAGCTAAGAAGATATCGTTAGATCATTTGAATAGGACCAGAACTTTATTGGAGAATCTGGCAATAATAGATGTATGGCATTGTCTTGCTTCGGGAGCGGCACCTACTTTGCTTGAAAAGGAATTCCAACCTTGGTGGTGAGTTGCGTGGCCCCTACAAGCACTCACAGGTTGAAGTACTGAACGAAATTCGATATGTAGGTTCGACTTTGCCGAGCAGAACGCTGATTCGACACATCCAGACTCCTTCCAATTCGTGTGCGGTATGGACAGGGGGATGTTAGAAGTTGTAGGTTCATTGCCCCCGGTATATACTGCGTGCGACTGTGCTGATAAATCACGTTCAGGTTAATCGAATCAACATCTTGGTTCACGAGAAGGAAGTCTTATCCAAATTACCTAATCCGACCTACATCACTATTCACGGTCAGAAAGTACAAGATATGTTATTAGAATTGGATATATGGGAAGTGACCATAGGTACTGCAGATAGATTATCTCGCGTTCAGCTTGGTAATCTAATTATTGCATATACTATGAGGGTGAGTAGTCGAATATGCGCTTCATATGAGCCTGTTGTGTTTGTGTTGCTGAAGTCTACGTGTATCGCCCAATAGGTCGTCATCTGCGTTGATCTGCTAGGATATCCCCATTCTCACCCTACCGTTCAAACTTATACCAGCTCTGCTTTGAATCACTTGGAAAGTTCGAGGTCATCACCATGTACAGTCAACATGCTCGTGCCGACTTTGATAGTCGGGTCGATGATGTTCACTCGTGAAGGTAGATATCAGGCTAAGAAAGTCATAGAAGCTCTAAGATCGGATGCAAGCTTCTCGTACGATGTAGAAGAAGCTCTGAGGATACTTGATCAGGTAGGTTATAGCAGTAAATCTGTCATGGAAGTCATTTGGCTGATGTAGACTCGCCACTGAATAGTTGTATAAGTTGAAAGACCAAGGTGTACAGGATCCATCTTGGAGAAGCCTCTTACAGGATATCCTGTTGTTATGATTTCGTTGCCGCTTCTCCTTACTTCATCTCGTTGGGGAGAAAAGAGTTGTATAGATTCGATATTTCCGTTGTATAACAACCTACCTAGAGCGTTGTGTTGTACTGTTCAGCCTTTGTTGTACCGCCCGAAACATGCAAAGATAATGAACAGCATATGAATCATCCTCTTGATCTTTTGCCCACACATATTATTCAATCTCTCATCTCACAAATTCCGGTATGACATGGAATAACATCCGACATGAACATACAGTAAACTATCCACACGACTTCCTCGCATTTTCCCACCCATCCCCATCCCACATGAATATCTCCTCCTTCATTATCTTTTACCTCTTGCGACATTGTTCAGCACCGTTCAAGCTACTGTCCAAAGGACACCTCCGCCTCTTATTGTATTTATTTTCTCCTTGCAGAGCTAATTGCAACTTTTAGCCATAGCTTCGGGAAAAGTCAATCTCGCTCTACTTCCATTCTCATGTCCGACAGTATGAGAATTATCATCGTAATCCGACAACGAGTCTGATTTGGCTACGTGCCCTTTCGAAGACTTGACTTGGTTGTTATTGTTTTTGGCGTAGACGTCGTCCTGAAAATTCGAATGACACGACACGATCAGCCAGAATCGAGATCAGGTCAATGCAAAATACAAGGATTGTCAGCAATCACTCACATGGATGTAAGTTTCTTGTTGGACAGTAACTTCAAGCTGAGTGGGTTTACGATCCGTCATGGCGTATACTTGGGGTGCCTATAGAAATGGCATAACATTCAGAATCTCAGCATTACTATGTTACAGAGATACCTAAACACCTACACCTCCAGATTTGGTATCTGTCGTATTGACAGTGAACGATAACCTGGCATTCAGAGTGAAAAGTAAACCAACAGTATACGCCTTTGATTGAAGCGCCTGTTTCGTTTGAATTCCCACGAATTAGCTTGGTTTACCGACGAGTTTAAGTAAAATTAGCATAGATGGACTGTAAGTGAACTTACTTGAAATACAGCTCCGAGCAAGGACGAGGGAGTTTGAGCTATATATCAAACACACATACAAAAGACCACTAGTCAGTCCATTGATGGATCCCTTCTCTTGAAATGGGGAAGGAGGAAATTACTCACACCATTCGATGACATATGCCAAAGCTAGGAAAGTAGGTGGTAATTGAGCTTCAAAAGTCAATCTGATCAATCGAGTGACCATTCGATCGGTATGTGCCCAACTATGACATTCCAAACACGGATGAAGAAGAAGAAAAGGCGCCTGTCAGATCAAGTGTATACTTCTGCCACAAGAGTTATGAGTGGAAAACCTACCCAGATTTAGATTTAAGCAAACCCCAAAGGATACATGCAGCGATCAACACGTCTGCAGCGGTAGTGGTGGCAGTCCAAGCTGATACAATAACATATGTCAGCTCTGCAATGTTTGAAATCAGAAACCTCCGGCCGAATCTTACTGATCAATGTGGGTCCGGATTTATCGGCACCCAATAAACTGGGTTGTGAGCCGAACACGATGGTGACTCCTATACCACCGCCCGCGCTGTGATGTAAGGACGAAGTATCAGCACAGCACATACGAGAGGAGGAGGACCCTTTTTATCAGATATGTACTCACGCAGCAAGGATCAGTGCCTAAAGTAGAGTGAGAGTTAGCTTGAAATGATAGTGATGAAGGGAGACAATTGTCTCACCATGATGATTGCATAGACGAACTTGTTTCTTCGTACGAGTAGATAAGCTATAAGTGGTACAGCAAATCAACAGATGTTCTTGGACAATACAGCACTGTATACCATTGTTTGGTGGAATGGGCCTCACTTACCTCTGTACGCAAAGAAGCTTTGCACAGCACAGACACAGAGGACTAACGTAGAACGAGTATTGTGATCTCAGCGTCCATGTCGAATCGCATGAATGGGTTCGTTCGACTGTCGTGAAGGTATGAAGGAGGGCTCGAACATACCATCGAATAAAGGCATCATTCCCAACCACCTGACTTCGAGCCAAGGTCTGAAACGTCCGTAGACAACAGTGTTAGCCCCACGATCCATCCGGTACAATCATTAGGAATGAGTACAAGAGCCACTCACAACCATAAGCCATATGAGTCTACAAAGAGGTACGACATGTATACCCAGTAATAACAAGTGATTGTGAAACTCCACAGCTACACATGAGTTAACGACGTTCAGCAATTCTGTTTCTACGTTGCGTCGGTGAATATACTTACAGAACACCAAAGTACAACCGCTTTCGTAAAGAGTTTATCATTCCTCTGGTATCTACAGCCATCAAGAATAAAGACCATTAGTTTATATTCTTCGAAAGAGAAAAAAAGGGACAGGGGTTAACGGACCCATTGAGAGAAAGAAGGGGAGAAAGTAAATAGACCTACGTGAAATAGCTTATAACTTGTAATAACAATACTCCAGCTAAGAAGGTATCAATGATCAAAGAAGCCATCTGACATTCTAATTACATGGCATATACGCAAAAGCATTCTGGATCAGCGAGAGTAGTCAAAGGTTTTTTCGAAAGGGATACTTACGAAGCATGAATCTCTGCGAGAACAGGATCAGCGGTTGTCCAATTGTCTTTGAGGGAAAAGAGACACAACTCACAGCATCTTTGGCGAATAACTCTTTGGCAGCAGCTTCATCGAACCCATCAATGATCTTATCTTTCTGAGCGTTGACGTTCATCTTGTCGGAAGTGCCACTATGACTGTTCTCTTTGATGATCCTAAGTACTGTAGTCGTGTCAGAAATGTGTGCTGTGTGTTCTGTGATAAGCTGTAAGTCTAAGTGCCGATGTTGAAAGCTTGAGATGATACAAGTATGACACGTTGCCTTACCTTGAAGTTGGTCGTCGAGAAGGAAGAGAAAGCGAGATATAATGAGTTTTTTCCTCTTTATACAGTATCGGATCTTCTCAAGTCTTGCTTTTTTGGTTTCTTTTCTTTTTTTTGTCTCTATCCATCCGTCTGATGTTTCTCACTATTTTCTTTGTGCAAATGCAGGAAAGTATTTTTAGAGTTAGATCAAAGTCCACTCTGGATGGATCAATGTAATTTTCACGAGCTGTGCGTATCCTTGACCGAAAACTTTCGAGATATCATTGGCAAAATTCAAGAGATGGTTGAAGGACCTAAATGAGACTAAAGTGTCATACATTCACGCCCGTTACCAAGCACATGCACCATATGGTATACGTACGTAGGTATGCCATGGTGAGATCTGAGTATCTGTGTATCGCTCATCGCATGGCTCATCACACTTCGGTTGTTGATGTTGATGTTGACTTTGGCGAATTAATCCAGATCTCTTGGTATTGGTGTTGTTGCGCAACACTTCGATCAAAGTGTATTTTAAATGATACTGTACTGTATCGAGGCACAGTATTAGATGGACTGGTCATTCGTCTTTAGATCCTGAGATGTGAATACGATAGGATATATAAAGGACCTATAGCATATGTTGTCTCCATTCAGACGATCTATAACTTACCATGACATCCAATTAGGGAGTCGGAAGTATAACCCTATGTGAATTGTCAAAAGCGATCTACCTTCTTCTTAGTACGAGTGCAATCAATGATGATGGTTGTCAAGGTGCCACAATACAAAGATGCTGTACATATAACTTGCACTAAGTCAGTTCCCTAGATATGATCGCACGGATACAGTACAACCCTTAGAGAGATCTTGATGAGGATCGAGAGATGATGTAGCTCAGTCTTACGCTTCCCATTGTATGAAGCTGTCTTGCTGTTCCAGCAATGTCATGTGTTAGTAGACAATTTGAGATGAAGTACTGTAAGTTTTATCTCGAACGTGTTCATGTGGTTGACTCATTGATGTCGAATGATCGATGATGACCCATTAACCGATGACCAAAAGTCGACATACTGTACCTTTCGTGATGAAATAAAGTTTGCTGCGCCCCTTATAGTATCCTACCTTGACCACGATGTCCATGCCTAAGCGCATCATCTAGACACAAAACACCTCGGCTATCGCATTGAATTGACACTTGTGTATCCATGGGACCTGTACACCTAGCCGGCGGTATATCGTATCATACATTAGTCTAGACTCAAGATCACAGTAAGTACGACAAGTACGACGACAACCACGAACAAGGATAGATCTCCGCGTCGATTTTTTCATTGGGGGAGAATAGACATATTTCATCCAAATATCCTGGATTCGATCTGCCTGAATAGTACGGGTATGAACGATGTCGCTATAAGTCCTAGTCCAGTATAGACTCCAACTTTAGTGAGGACTGTCAAAGGAGGGTTGGCATGTCAGCACATGGTCACATCCGAAATATGCGGATGGAGACGCAGTTTCACAACCACAAGACAACAACAAGAAAAGATTCAAAGCTTGCACTTCCAGGAGCAGTAGAGGGACCAACAGCAAAGACATGATGAAGATGTTTTCATCTTCATCTTCGACCCTCACATTGACAGGCAATGGCCTCCAAATCTGACCTGTCACCAAGACCGACTCACCTTCTGCATCATATTTCGCTCTGTCACCTTTCCGTTTATTCATCCTAACCAATACTCTAATCTCCTCATCTTTCCTCTTTTTCTCCTTTTCTTTCTCTGTAGTAACACCGTTATTCATCCTCTTTCTCAATCCTTCACTCTCAGCGTAAGGAGGCGACTTCAATTCCTTCCCATTCAACAAAGGTGAATCTACAGGTGAGATGCCAGTTGAAGAATCATTTTCACCAATTTGTAGATCTACCACTGAAGGGATATGTCTGAATGCGATATTGGAAGGCACTTCTTGATAATCACTATTCAGTTTCATTCCATTAGCCATTGTGCGTGAGGACGATAGTGTTAGGTAGGAGAGAGGCAAAATTTACGTGGCAGCTTTATAGAACCTTCTTGTAGGTAGATGAGTTCCCGAGAGTTTCGAGATCACTCTAAATACGGGTGGGAGTATACGAAGTAAAGAGGCCTTCACGACTAGTCTCCAAGCGAACATCAATCCTAGACCTACATTATGTCAGATTAGCTATGTTTATGCCGTGGATGTTGCAAACTCACCTATAATCAGCCTGAAGATGGCTATTCCTAAACCAACAAAGAAACCTCTACCGAAAGGTTCTCGCTGTAAGAGAGCTGGTACAGCTTGATTCGTTGTAACTCCCCACCAATGCCCCAAGAATGAACCTAGTATGACAGAGAGGACGGCAATGGCATCCTCAAAGCAGGGGCAATCATCTAACGGTTGAGGATGGTAATGTACCATCGCGAGGGTGAGGGGGACAGTGATACCGGGAACTGTATGGGACGTATAGTGTTTTAGCATGATCTCTCGTCTCGACATTAAGTAGATTGCGGTCAGAGAGAATGAGATGATAAGAGGAACTCACCTAACCATGTACCTGTATTCACCCACGCTTCCGTCTGATCTCCAACGAAGATCCATAATAGCCAACAGGCCGTTCCCATCAGACCGCCCCCTATGATATCGGCTACGGGAATCAACAAGGTTAGCAGTGCATCAGTACCAGCAAATATGTGTAAGACAAGTAATAGCGGTACACACCTGTCGAATGCATTCCTGTGTATAGCCTTCCTCCTATTACACTCGCAGCGTATATCGCCAGAACTACAATGAAGTCATCAGCACGTGGGGTGTGTCGTTCCATGAGCATGTATATATAACCACTCACATATCCATCCAACAATGATGGTTGGCATTCCTACATGCTCCCTCAGTTCATACAACCATTGTCCGAAGAAAAGAGCGATACTGGTCGAGTTGGTAGAATGGGAAGAGGGAAAGCCTATTCATGTATGATAAGCTAAAGGCATTCAGGAAGAAATGCATGAAATGAGCTCACCGTACTCATGGTGATGTGTGCTCATACCTAACAAGTCATGAGGCTCAGCGACCATACATCGCAGAAGCAGACAAAAAAGCGTATACTGCAGGTAACTCACTCAGACGTATCACCGGTGGACTGTATGGTCTAGGTGTACACACCAGATCTTTCGCAAAGGATGACACGTATATTCCCATACCCACAACATGAAGTAGTCTGAAAACAACCCTCAGGTGAGCTTGGATCTTGTTATGTTTTCAGAAGGAGATGGAGTAGCTCACACTCTACCTTTTAGTGGGAAACCAAAGAAAAACAACACCGGTAAGAAGGTCATGAAGAATGTATGTGCTGGTGATGGAGAACCAAGTTTTAGCTGCACAATGTCCTCACAAGTCCATCTCCCTGACAAATTATCGCCCTATCTACTAGTTCTACCTTTCAGAGAACTGCTCAAAGCCTCAACTCACTCCCAAATATAGCCGTCCAGTAGAAAAACTTATCTCTCCCGTCAGTCCTTACTCTCTTTTGCCAATCGGCCATCCAATCTTTCTCCTCCCTCAGCCTCTTTACCAGTTTCCTCCTCAGCCATGCTCGCCAAGAGGGTAGATACCGATCGTATATCTCATCAGGTTGACAACCCGGTTCCCACTCTGTTTTGAGCTTTGAGTCGGGTGAAGGTGAATGTTGGAATACAGCTGTTTCTGCTCTTGCTGGTGGAACCAGGTGGTTTGCCGATGACATTTTTCACTTTGGGTTGTTATATCCTCGAGCTGAGCATCATTTTCTTTTGATGATGAGGGGGGTGAGAAAGTCGAATTGGTTTACTACGACTGTTTATCAACTTTCTTGCTCGGACAAGAGACACCACGGTTATCTTTTCATTTCTCGAATAACCGTGGACGAGTTGCCTGTAAACAGGTCTGTGCGCGTGGCCCCGCATTCATCGATTAAACACCTATCAAAGGCGTGCGAATACTGAGAGATGAAACCCATTAGGCACGCCCGAGGTCACCTCTTGCACCTCCACGTTCGAGGTCAACTTGTATTCGCAGCATCATATTATCACCACGATAACTCAAAGCAGCGTAGACCTCAAAACAGATATATCGCAACTATACAGACCAGAGCCAGGAAGAAGAAGTACAGTGATAGGAAAGATGTCGGAAACGTACGCTTCGATAAAGGTGAGTTGACCTACATCTCACCCACTGTTCAAGCTTCAAGCTTCGTTCAAATGGAAGATCCTCGAGCTGACGATATAATCTCTCACTCCGTCAGACCCTTCATTCGAGTCTACCATCATTTCAACCATCCATCTCCACATCCTTACTGCCGAGCATAGCCTTAATATGCCTGTTGGCTTTCTTCGCTTTGACTTTCCTTTTCACAACGTGAGTACTTATCACCGATATATTCCCAAACAACCAGGAACTAAATATATGAAATATTGATGATGGTATACAACGTAGATTACCGAAATCCAAGGTGCCCATCTCTGAAATAACAACGGCTCTATTAGCGTCTGCATTAGCTGGTGGTGGAGTAGTGGCTTTGTTCTGCACGTTGGGCGTATATGTGTGATACAACGACTCTTCGTCAGTGATATAAAAAAAATGGAAAAATGCTTAGGTTATAAGAGGTGTGATTTCATAGAGAGATTTTTTTTTGTAAGATATTAGCTATCATGTATATTATCTTCAAGTCAAATTATCTACTGACTGTATGGAATATGGCATGTAAATTTAAATCGCTGACTTATCTACAGGCTTTGGTAGTACTGATTAAATGATCCTTCGCCTTGATAAAGGAAAAAAAAAAGAAGAGATAGAGGCTTCATGTTTAGATTTCTTTTTTCAGATTATAGCAGTGAAAGAGGATTGGGATCGAAAGATATACAAATATAATATCTATATCCAGATGATCTTCCTTGTCTCTCGAATTGGGAGGTATCTTCGTTAACATGGACTTAACCTGGAGCTTATCATCATCCTTGATTTGCTTTGAAGGTCCTTTTCTCGTATCCGCTTCACCATTTCGAGAATATTTTGAATACCAGTACCCACCAGTGATCATCTCAATCCCAGACCTTACGACACTATTCATAATCTCCATACCATATCCACCCATTTGGGCAGCATGAAAAATTGCGAACATGCTTCTAGGCACTACAGGATGAATGACAGCTTGAACGGCTGATGCGATTGAACCTATAATGTGTCAACTGATCTCATCAGCTCCCATATCATACCGTATTGCATAATGTAACGAGAACGTAGTGTCACTTACTTGCAGCAGGACCTAAATCTGTGAATCCCAATACACCCAATACTGGACCCCACACTGATCCAGGTGCGAAGAAGACTACGACATTGGATGCGTGAAAAGCAGATTGGTATGGATGATCTTGAATATATTGTTTGATGGCATTAGATATATCGTTGATTTTGATCCAACTTTTCTGTTTTGTTTCTGTTCCTTGATCGATATCTGTGAGAGCCATCTTGCAGGATCGTTCCCATTTCAGGTTGAGTAGTTTCTGTGGGATGTTGAGAATGGATTGGAAGATATCGTTAGATGGTTGGGTCTGATGTTGCGAGGAGCGACAAGGACTGTGGTCGTCTTGATTCGATTGGTTGTTGATTACTTTGAAAGAGAACGGACGCACCAGCCAAGCCTGTAAAGATATGAGGATGAGGAATCGAGACAACTTCATTGTCGATAGGAAGCAGCCAGAATGGGTTTGTTCAGGATAAGGTGAAAGAGGCAAGCAGTGCTACCCAAGATATCAGTATGTGTTTGGACGATAGAAGCTGTCAGTAAAGACGGCATTATCCATCGATCATTTTATATGTATGGTCCTCCTTATTTGATGTACAGGAAATAGGAATGATGACAGATTGAAGGAATGATTGATTGTGTGTTGGGCATAAACGAAAACACCCAATCGACTGGTCAAAGCTGAATGGAGACTGATAAAGGGACTACTACATTCACTGTGTCTCATCTACTTTGTCGCTCGGTGTAAAGTTGATGATCAAATATCAAAGTGGGGAAGATAACCTATAGATGCATATACAGTACCATAAAAAAATACGATCCAGTTCTGCCGTTCATCATGAATCGATAATCAAAACAGGGTAACTAGCTACTGGAAATCAAGTACGATATGCTGTATGGGCAAATCATCAGTGGCTAACTCCAATCTTGCTGTAACAGATGGTTACCTACTCTCCTAAAGCTTACTAGCTCTCTTCCAGTACTTCCTAGTCATGTGTGATCCACCTGCCGCCATACATACAGTACCTTGAACGGCAGTATTGCTCGTTGTACCTCCAGCACCTCCCATCGCTGCACTTTGACAAATGGAAAACAAACCTCCAGAAGCGACGTTACCAATGGCAGATTGAGTGGCAGCTGCGACTGAACCTATTCACAGATGATATTGTCAGCTCACTTTGCATTTTGTTAATTTTGATTGCATTGATTCTGACGATCGTTGTAAGTAACGCATACTGGAATATGGTACTCTGAAGATGTAGGAGAATCCTATGCAGACACTACTGTACCTACCAGCTTGGACACCTCCTGCTCCAAAACCAACTATGTTCCACGCCGGTCCAACTACCAGTCCGGGACAAGCAACTACAGCGATCGTACCGACGGCAGCCGCACTTTGGTATGGATGATCTTTAGCATATTGAAATCTCGCTTTACCACCCTCTTGGACCATCTCTTTCACTTTCTCAGCGCTGACTGCCCATTCGATGGAATTGGTTTTATCGATGATATTTGAAGTGGCGGAGTGAATCGCTGGGATGGCTGTAGTTGCGGCGGCCACAGACGAGGCGGCGATTGTCGTCGCAGTTGGAAGGGTAGGGAGGGTGTTGAGAATGGTTTGATAAGCTTCTTTACGACTGGACATCGTCATCACGGTGATTGGATCTATGTGAGGTTTCTGTAAGGTTGACTTGGAAAATGAGAAGTATGAAGGGGAAATGATTGATATGGTAGAAGTGATGAGATAACAAGGAATAAACTTATGGTATGAGTGAAGGAATGAAGAAGTAAAAGTGGATACAACAGTCGTGTTGAAGTCATGCTACTGTGCACACCTCAAAATGCTTCTCGTGTGTGTGCCATACATCGATTTCTGATCACATCAGCTCAGCATCTGCCTCAAACATCAATGCATACAGTGATCAGTCTTCTGACTATGTCATAATTTATCGTATAGTCAGAAAGTTCATATCAACATGCACAAAGATGAGATCATTCATATCAATTATTTATTGTACGTAGTCAACCCAGTCAACGATGAGTCACTCGTCAGATGAACCTTCTCAATTCCCTATAACCCCTTCCTCCCCCCAGATTCTCATGAACAGCATTACCCACTACCTTCGCCACTGAAGAAGAAGCAGCTTCTCCACCTTCATCCTTCTTCCCCCAAAGCCATTTCCAACCTACTCCCACAAGAGCTGCACCTCCCCTGACGATACGGTCCAAGACGGGCTTACCATACCCTTTCATACCTGCCGATTGGATGTGGGAAAAGAACCCTCGTTCGGTCAATTTACCGATGGCCCGTTGGGCGATGGACGCTGCTGAGCCTGTAACACATCGTCCATCATCATTCAATTAAGTTAGCAAGTCTTATACTCGACTTGTGTGGTATCCGGAGATGAGAAAGACAAACAGACGTACCAGCAACAGGACCAAGTCTACTAAATCCAAGTCCAACCAAAACCGGTTCAGTAAGTAACCACGGAGCTATAAACAGACCTATATCCATAGCTATAAATGCAGCTTCTTGGGGATGTTCTTCTACCCATTTGATCGTACTCGCAGGTAAATCATCCCATCTTATTGTGACAAGTACATTCTCAACTTCGATGAGTCGATCTTTGAATTGATTTTGAATATGAACGTTATCGATTTGAGTAAAGTTGACTGCGGCTATACTACCTACGAGATCGTCTGGGATGAGGTTTACGAAGAAATTCGTTGCGTAGGATGGTACGATCGTCCAATTGATATTTACCATTGCATCCACCATTGACGGAGTAGATGGAGATGAAGGACAGTGGAAGATATACCATGACCATGCTGAGGTGGTGAGGAAGGGAAGGAAGAATGAGAGCATCGTTGGGCTATTATGGCATATATGAGGATAAGGTTAAGATGAGATAGATTATGTTGGAATGGGGTTTCTTGTAGTTGTTCTTATATCGTGCAACGTGTAACAGAAGAAGGAAGTCGATGAAGAAGAAGAAGAAGGAGAAAGAGAAAAGGGTCGTTTCTCGATGCATGTTTTGATGGTAACAACGGATATCTATGACTAGTACACAAACAAGATGTACGTACTACGAGTACACAGTTCCATCCTTCTTCTGTGGCACATACATCTGCTACTACTGTACCCACATTTCGACTTCATGGATCATATCTTTCCGCTTAATCTACCATTTATACCATCCATCACTCTCGGTATAAAGTTGTATTGTTCTGCGAAACGACGTATCAGTGTATTTCCCAGACATTGGCCGAAAAAAGTGTAACCTGCTCACCTCCGCCAAAGCGTACTGCCAGATGGTATCCTACAGCTATCAACAGCAACAGCAACGTCCATTTCATTTTATCTATTATATCTATTTCAGCCGAAGAGACATGGTCAGTATACCGTACATATAGTAAGTAACCAACATCCCAACAGTGGGATGTCTCAGACCTCGCTCGTTACTCTTTCTGAGTCATGTTTGTGATCAGTAAAAGAAGTGCAACTCACCTGATATTTTCACCGAGGTGCTCTCCCCACCTTTCCAAACCTGATAATTTCTATCGATATTCTCAGGTTTGAACGATGACATATTTACGTTCTTAGCTAGGAAAGTGTGCGTTGGAATGTGACTAGATTTCATCGCGGATCGAGTAAGCTTTCGTAAAACATATAGTGAGGTTGTTTCGATTTGAGGTGAGTATATAAAAGAGATTGACCTACTATATTGATATACTAGGTGTCGAAAATACGTTCATCAGAACGGTTAGACCCGCTCGCGATAATGGTCGAACATAATCGTTCTCTACAAATAACCTAAATCTCAATCATGCTTCTCTCGCAGGACGATGGACAGTGATCCTGAGCAAGATGAAGGGATTTACCATTCTCTTCTTGTCCGAATTGAATTTTTTCTACACCCATCTCGACCTCCTAAAGACCATAAAAGAGAGGGCATCAGTCATCGTTTCTATTACGCATTTTATGATGGGCAATGCACCCCTAAGCATTGCTGATCTGACGCAGTGACATTTCCTTCTGGTATTCGTATCTTCGTCCTTTGCTTCTAAAATTGAGACCACTCACTCCAGCTTGTAAGAAATCCTCTCCCCTCTTAACCTCTTCCATCCCCACCGACCAATCTTTTTCATCAGGTTCACCAACCGGTGCGAAATCAGAATTATCAAAGAAAGTCATCCTCAACCATGGTTTACCCTGTAAGACATTATTGGCTTGTTGGGGCAACACGTCGGTTGATATGTAGATCACTGAAGAGGATTTATATTTCTGAGCGAAAGTCGTTAAATCCTATCTCATAGTAATCCAAATTACACGAATCCATAAGATTCTATTCGTTAGTCATCATGCTTGGTCCTCAAGTGAAGATGGATATAAAATCAGCTTACTCGATGAAATCCTCTTATATTATCTGCTCAGCATCATCATCATCACATCAGTCAACCAGAACTTATATATATCCATCTACATGAACCGTTCGCTGCGCACTTACTCTCCCCATATTCCGATCCAGCATACAAAACCAAAACTTCCTTTCCCTCAAAATGCTTTTCAACATCATCGATGGATTTCCCAGATGGTTCTTCTAATCTGATTCTACGCAATAATGGATCGGCTGAGTTGTATAGACCCGATTGACCGACTAGATCGGGAGGGATGTCCATTGGAGATGACATGGTGGTGTACCGAGTGAGTAACAGTCAAATTTGGAGATGATTGAGTCTGTTGGGTGATGTATGTTGCTCTGTAGGTATGCTATGATGTTTCCTGTTTGTCACAATTCAAAGATGTGCCCAACACAGAAAGACGTAGACAACGTTTGCTCTGGAATGGATGGATCGATGACCGCCGGTGATACCACAACCAAGCTGAAAGCGAGAATGGGGCTCCACCACTACGCTATCGGTAAAAAGATCCAACCCAGTACAAATACTTCTTGTCTTGTCTTGTCTCTTGTATCCTCTGTCGTTACAAAGTCATCGAGATATACAATCATCTACAGACATCCACGCAGACTGAAGCAAGATGGTCGTGAGTTGACGTCACTTCTCTGAACAGGGAGGTATACATGTAGGCTGACAAGCTATATGGGTCTAGAAACTCTGCGTCTATGTATCGATGGAATTGGAAGGTATCAAAGAGGTCGTTCCCTTAGATGAAGATTACGAGTATTTCTTCACTGTGAGTCCAGCTGAATGTCAATAACTGTACAATCATATACCTGAGAGTCATCCGTCAGTGGCTAGTAGACGGATACTGATCTTGATTCTCTGTTTTGGCAGGTCCAATGTTCATCATGTAGGGAAGTACATCCCAAAACAGTAAGCTTCAATCAAAAGGTGAGTTTCGTCTAGTGACCAACAAATCATCTGAGATCGAGAGAGAGAGAGAGGCAGAGGGGGTGGATCGAGTGAGTGTAGGGATGAGTGGTGTTGAAGATGATTTCGAATTTTTTAAGATCCGCTTATGCTGATTCTGTTATCGCTTTTTACCGACGTACAGGAAGAACATGAGATTTCAGGATCAAAAGGTTCAGCACATTTCGTATGGAGATGTGGTAATTGTAAGGTAAGTCATCACTTCATTCGTCCATTCATCCATTCATATCCTATCATTTCGAACGTACACCATCATATCAATCTTTCTGTTTCTAATTCTATCACTGATACGAAGCTAGCTAACCTTCCTTCTCCTTTCTCGCAGAAAGAACACTCAGCCTCATTCGCACCCTCCAACCCCTCCCCCAAATCAAAGTCTAAATCCACCTCACCTATACCTTACTCCTCAACCAACGGGGCTTTCGAACCATTAATATCATTAGACTGCAGAGGATTGGAATTCACTGAATTCCATTTCAGAGGAAGGTGGGCAGCTAAAGCGGAAGAAGGAAAGGAGTTTGAAATCGATTGGGATGAACTGCATAAGGAGAACGAAGATAGATGGGATGATTATGATGATGAGGCGGGTGTGGCTGTTAGTGTGAGTGAATTGAAAAGTAAGATTGGAAGGGCGTAAATCAGTAGGTTGTTGTACTTTGCTTTCGTAGATCGTAATGTGACATTGGGATGTAATGTAATAGCGATGACGATAGAGAATAATGTAAATTTACACATATATACAATTCACATCATGCCATCATTGGATCACTTCTAAGATTTACTTTCAGTCTGTCCATAACACGTCAATCGCCAATTTATCCCAGGTATAAACATTAAATCTAAACATCTGTATCAAGAAACTGTTCTCATCTTGACGACCGAAATACCTTTTGATCACCATCCCATCTTAAATATACTCATCGCCAGTTTACACCCATTGAGACTTCTCCCATGAGGGATCTTGTAAGAAAGCACACAATACTTTACTTCCAGTTTGCAACAGTGGATGTCCAGCTACGATCTCTAGGAATCGCTGTAATCCTTCTCTCCGTTGTTCGATTATCTCGTCAGTGAATCGATTGGTAAATACCTGATATAGGATAAGATTAAGCAGAATGCAAAATCAGCATAACCAATCTCAAAAGTACAGTGGGATATTTGAACTAGGCAAGAGGAGATCCTCGACACTCACTTTACCAGGTAAAGGAGGGATATTGACTCTTGTACTTTCCCTTTCCAGTATATCTCGGAAAGCCTCGAAATCTGAGTATCGTCTACGTACGACTGAATGACGGAGTTTGAATGCTGGGATGTTTGTCTGTGACCGATGAAACACAGTATTTTGGTCAGTGATTATTATAAATATAGTAAAAGAAAAGTAAAATTCCAATTAAGATGAACGAGATGGGGATGTATCCCATTCTCCGTTTGTGACCAATATATCTCTGATAATCCTCATGAATACGAGGTGATATCATCTCGTCAACTCACCATACAGACAATTTCGTAATCCGTATACATCTTTCTCCCAATCCCGTGAGTCATCGGATTCCTAATTTCGATCTCCAGAAAGCTCTCTGGAACAGCGTACATCTCGTCGAACGTCTGGGGCCGACCGGCCATACGAGCCATCTCCGAGAAGGTCAATCGGGCTGAAGAGTCGGTTCGGACAAAGGGGGAGTGGGTCACTTCGACTGCACAACATCGAAAGAAGGTTAGCTCAAGGTATATCTGCGTGACAAGATATGGAATGAAGGGGGTTCGAATTGCAACGATATTCGTCCAATCTAACATCAGGATGAAAACCACCGATGAATACGATAGCAAGATCGTGTCATGTATAGATAGTCTACCAAGAACAGCCTTTGAAAGTGAAGTTGAGAAACCTACCAGGAGGACTCTGAGGGGTCTGACCATACCCGGCTCCTCCTGAAGGTTGACCGAAGTAACCTTGTTGCTGTCCATAACCCTGTTGTGAAGATTGTTGATAATTTTGCTGGGGAGTCAGTTGTTGTTGTTGCTGTTGTGGGTAATTCGAATAACCTTGTTGAGGTGAACTGAACCCCTGGTTTGAAGTATAGGGCGATTGAAATGCTTGATGCGATGATGCGTTGGAAGGTGATTGTGGGTTTTGGGATTGGTAGTTCTGATAAGGCTGTTGTGGTTGTTGTTGCTGAGGAGGAGACTGGTAGTATGCTTTTTGGTATTCATCCGTCATCCAAGGGAATCAATGAGATTAGCTGAAATGAGATGCCATGCCAGGAGGGATCAGATGGGAGTAGAACTTACGATTGCTTTCGTATGGCTGTGACTGACTCATCTTGATCTACTGGTCTACTTATCTGCTTATCTGCTGGTCTGATTTTTTTGTACTGGGGGTAGTGTCTTGTTGTGGTGGTCAATTATAGTCAGATGACGATGACTTGACAAAGCAGCTTACAGCCAAGTAAGTCACAGCAGACCAGTATCATTATCATTACCATCACCATCAGATATCGTGCTATGAGCTGTGACCACCTCACGCTATACTCACTCGCCTAAGCCCGGATAGACTGATACTGATACTGATACTGATACTGGATCATGACGTGGATATACATGGCCCGCCTCTTTCCACGTGTACAGAATAGTATAGCATAGGTGGAGGTGGAGACCCCTGCGTTAACCTGTTTAACCTGTTTCAAAGATGATCGAGCAGCGTCACTCTAACAGATAAGTTAGATCCAACGTTCAACATTCCTTCCCTCTTTCTTCTCTTTACCAATACACAACAGTATACACCATGAGCTGCCCACATATCACCGATATAGCAGCTAGCTTGAAGCCTCCCACCGTGTCGCAGCAGGTACACAGGTGAGCTATCAATCTCTCACTGATGATGTCCACCCTCGGTCGGGTATGTTGTAGCTCACTGATTGATCATCCTAATCAGAGAGGAGTGTACGCTCTGTTTCGATGGACAGGTGAGTGAGCTACCCCGTCTCTGCCTTTCATATGAGACATTGATCGCTTACGGCTGGTCTTCGATACATAGGACGACCCAGAAGGTGTCTTGGTCTGCTTACAGTGTTTCAACGGAGGTTGTTTCGGCGAAGGACGGAGACATGCCTATCTGCATGCGGAGAAGACGGGTCATCATCTTGGGGTGGTAGTCAAACGTACGAGGAAAGAGGGGAAGAAAAGGGTAAGTCGACTCTCCTATGGGAGCAACATGGCGTGATGAGGGGTGGCGTTGAGTGATGTTCCATGTGATAGGGTCGGGGTGGCAAGTCTAGTTGTTGTCAGATCATGAAAGAGAGGAATGGAGTACAGGTACTGATGTTGTGATCCTGCAGGATTCGACCGAACCTCCAATGAAGAAACTTGCTATATCCGCTCCGAAAGATGAAGAATTATACAACGTTTCTACATCATTACGATGTTTTAGCTGTTCACCTGTCGGAGAAGCTATACATTCCGATGATGAAAAGGTCAGTTGATCTTCTACATAGTCTCATGGAACAATCAGCTGACGATATATTTCTAGGTCAAAGTCGTTGTAGAAGGTATAATGAAAGCCCTCTCATCAGCACAACAATCAGAAGTCAAAGCATGGGAAGAAGAGATATTACCTTGTGAACATACTTTGACATTACAGCAGGAACCAGTCATAAATATTGGTCATGGTGAGCTACCTATATTGAGGATGTGTTGATACATAGCTTACCTCTATACCCGATCAGTTCCATCTCAATGCTCTTCCTGCGATCTCACTTCGAATTTATGGCTTTGTCTCACGTGTGGATTGGCAAATTGCGGAAGACAGCAGTATGGTGGTATAGGTGGGAATGGACATGCTCTGGAGCATTTCAAGGAGACTGGACATATGTTAGGTGTCAAGATGGGTACGATCACCCCGGAGGGTACAGCAGGTATGTCAGCTAGGGAATGAGCCATGCCGCAACGCGAAAAGCTGATCTGTTCAATACAGATATCTATTGTTATGCTTGTGATGATGCGAAGGTAGATCCGGATCTACCTAGACATCTACAAGCGTTCGGCATAGAAGTTCTGGGTCAGACCAAGACTGAGAAATCAATGACTGAGTTGGTGAGCTACTCGTTTTTCTCCTTCCAGGTACAATTCAACTGACAGGAAGTATCAGCAACTCGAACAAAACCTCAAATTCGATTTCTCGATGACTGGCGATGATGGGAAAGAGCTTGAGCCTGTATTTGGACAAGGCCTAACTGGGTTGAAGAATTTGGGTAATAGGTCCGTACGAATGGAAATTTATCATGCGGATCTCAGGATCATGGCTGACTCATCATTTGTAGTTGTTACATGGCTTCAGTACTTCAAACTCTCTTCTCGCTTCCCGCTTATCGATCACGTTATACATCTGAAACCGCTCAAAGCCACTTCCAAACCTGCTCTAAACTCCCTGCAGAATGTCTTGAATGTCAGATGTTGAAACTCGGTGATGGTCTGTTATCTGGACGATATTCGCATCGAGCCAAACTCCCACCACCATCAACGACCGATTTCGATGGTGATGCCGAAACGCCGAAATTCCAGGAAGGGATCAAACCTAGTCAGTTCAAGGCATTGATAGGTAAAGGCCACGAGGAGTTTTCGACGATGCGACAACAAGATTCGGAAGAATTCTTACAGCATTTGCTCACGAAGTTACGATCAGAAGCGAAATCACAAGGAAGAAGTGACGATAATGAACCTACGAGAATGACCAAGTTTGGTATGGAACAGAGATTACAATGTACGGGATGTAAGAAGGTGGGATTACAAGTGGAACCTGTAGATTTGGCGAGTTTACCTGTCGATGCTATCGAAGCTGGGACGGATGAAGAAGGTAGAAAAGTTTGGAAGGAGGTACAATTGGAAGATTGTATTCAGGCTTTATGCGGTGAAGAGACAATTGAGGGGTATGAATGTGAGACGTGTGGCGGGAAGAGAACAGCTATCAAGTGAGCTTAATTAAGCGTATCAAGTAGACAGAGCTGAACGAATTTGCGCTGGAATAGATCAACAAAGTTCAAAACGTTCCCTGAGCTTTTGGTATTGCACATGAAGAAGTTCCAGCTGGTCAATTGGGTACCCACGAAGCTTGGTAAGTGCAGCTGAGCCAACAACATGTATACTCCTTATATGTCCCAGCTGACCGGCGATGCATATGTTATTCAGAGATACCCGTCACAGTTCCCGACACTCTCAATCTCGATTCTCTTGTTTCTCAAGGTCTTCGACCAGGAGAAGAAGAGATGGCCGTCAAATCCGGCTCTTCCGCCCCTTCCCTACCCGAATTCAACGCTACTGCCATGTCTCAATTGGAAGCTATGGGATTCCCTATTGTCCGATGTCAAAAGGCTTTGTTGGCTACTGGCAATTCTGATGCTGAAGTGGCTATGGGTTGGCTGTTTGAACACATGGAAGATCCAGGTTAGTTAAACTACCACAGCAGTTGCGTGGTATAGCTAATATGATGGGATGTCTTGTAGATATCGATTCTCCGATACAGCTGCAAAATGCCTCTCAGGCAGCTGCGAACGAACCTTCGCCTGATCAAATTGCTATGATTAGTGATATGGGATTTACAGCTAATCAAGCTAGGAAGGCGTTAAGGGAGTCGGTGAGTCATGGTGAATACTCTCTATTCGCTTACAGTATGTCTGATCGAGGTGGTTTATTTTGATAGGATGGTAATCCCGAAAGAGCCATCGAATGGTTGTTCTCCAACCCAGATGATCAAGGTGAAGATTCAGCTCCTCTTGGTGTGACTGCTCCTTCATCTGAAAGTAAACCGGAAGATGCCATTGGAGGATCAGATTCGTTACCTGCTCAATATCGATTGAAAGCTTTCATCTCTCACAAAGGACCTTCAGTCCATTCTGGACATTATGTCACTACGATTAGGAACCCACAACAAAGTGAGAAAGAGGACGAATGGGTGTTGTTCAATGATGAGAAAGTGGTGAGAGCTGGGTCAGGGGGTGGTGAAGATATGAGGGAGAAGGCTTATCTGTATGTATACGAGAGGGTGTAGTCTGGTCTGGTATGATAGTTATATGTTCAGTCCCATGTCATAATGCATTGTTGATAATCTTCAGTCATGTGGTTGCCAAATAGTGAATTGCAGAAATCAATCTCGCCATGGAACGTGGTTTTGTAAGGGTAACTAACCTAATGGGATGAAATTGAAATGGTCCGGAGTGTCAAGTGTCCGGGTAGAGTGATACAGTGCGGTATATAGTACAGTAGTGATCGGATCCAGACTTTGTGAGACATCCAATGCGCAGTCGAAAGGGATCTTCTTGGCACAGGATTCATGTCTTGAAAGATGATTCCGTTGTTCTGTTGCGCAGTTGTTCGTAGTGGCCTTGGAGATAGATGATAGATCCATAGACTTGTTACCTTGCTTGATTCTTGTCATCATTCGATATGATTTGACCGTTTACACTACTGGGCGAAATAGTATACATACACATAAAGGATCATTCATTCTCAGGTCAGCAAATCAGCAAGTCAACAGATCAACGGACATTCGAACTCCAAACCGAGAGAATATTCTACTTTCAATATTAGATGAACAAGTTGGAATATAGCAGACTTTCTGGCTTTCTAGACGATAGGTTGATTGATGCGTGAGGAATCAATCAAGATACGAAGATCCAAGTTTGAACCATAACGATCGATCTGGAGAAATAACAATAAGGAGTATCTTCGCAACACTACGCTATTCGACAACGTGCGATCTTCATCTCCCAAATCACTTCTAGAAGAAAAAGAATCAACAGTGTATGTCCCATCATTATCAACGATGATGGTGGATCAAGATGCGAGTGATTCCTTTGGTTCACATGAAGTTGAAATAGCAAGTAGTGGACTTGGATCATCAACAAATAGTAAACGACCAACATTCAATCATTCTTCAACTTCTTACGCTACTTCTAATCACCAACAGTCCAAAACATTAGATATGGACATGGTTGAAGAGAAATCTTATAATTCCTATCCACCTGTTGGAGAACCATCCTCGTATCCATCCGCTGGGGCCGCAGGAGAATCACAATTACCAACCCATCAACACTATGTTTATACGACGTCCCGAGGACGTGGACATGGACAGGGTCGTCATCGATCAGTGAGCTTGTCGTTAAATGAGATGTGGGATAAATCAAGATCTGTATGTTCCCTTAGAGGTGAGGGAGGATTAGGTAAATCGATGATATTAGGTTGGGTGGTTACTACGTTGTTGGTTTTGGGGGTTTTGGGTTGGTATAGGGAAGAGTTGTTTGCTTGTAAGTCTGGATTTTGACATCTGTTCAAATCTCAAAAGAGCAGATTCACCTGTCTCGCATTTATTTTTTTTAAATCCAACTTGGAACATCTATGCTGATATATCGAATACTACAGTTCTAGACTCCCTATCGCGATATCTATCAGAACAAGGATATTACGGTCACCTAATCTTCTTCCTCCTCATCCTTATCACTACCATCCCCCCTATCCCACTATACTCCACTCTGATCGTTCTGTCAGGATACACCTTTGGCGTATGGACGGGTTTCGTCATTAGTTATTCTGCGAGTTTGGTTGGGGCAGTATTGGTTTTTGGCGTTAGTAGGTGGAAATTAAGGGATGTCATTGGGCGATGGTGAGTAGTCCTTTTTCAGATGACTATCGTCAAGAGGTTGTGTCATATCTGCTACGAAATATGTATTAACGCATTTCGACAATTTGTTAACATGTATGTATCTCTCACAGCGTATCATGCTCACCGACCTCCTCGACCCTCCTTTCCCTACTCTCTTCCCACCCTCATCTTCTGCTACTGATTCGTATCGCTCCATACCCTTACAACCTACTCAACGTGATACTCGCTTCGTCACCTTCGTTATCCCTCAAGACATATACGGCATGTACCGCTCTGAGCCTGTGTAAGTTGGTGTTACATACATGGATCGGAGCCGGTATACATAACTTATCGGAGGCTTACGGCCATGGACATGGTCATAGACATGGATATGGACATGCACCAAGTCAAGGAGAATTCGACGAAGGGGGACAGTGGCCTCCACACAATAATAATCATGTACATCATCATCATCATCATCATCCCGGAGAATCTCCCGATATAGAGATGGAGATGGATACAAGTAGAGAAGATGTCAAGATGTATTCAACGTGGATTGGGATATTCTTATGTGTGATTTTGTTCTTCTATTTGACGTATTTGACTAAGAAGACTATAAGAAAAGCTCAGAGGGAGCAGGAAGAGCAGGAGAGGGAGATGAGAGAATCGGGATTGAGAGAGGGATTGTTAAGAAGTGAGGAGGTTTAAGATGAATGAGACCAAAATCATGGACATTTTGGAAAGTTAGTATGTCAATTGGTTGTACGATTTCGGTTTTCTCTTTCTTTCTTTAATTATCTTCGATCGGGTTCTACATTGTAAGGATAGAATGGGAACGAATGTATACTGTATAGGTATAGGTATATAGATACACAAGTTCATGTCGAATAGATAGATGTATGTATATATACTTGGATGAATTGAATACACATATGAATTGACCACCACGTGATTCGTCTGATAGTACGGGTAATTTGGTCGGCAAGTAACCACATCACATCACATTAGCTTTCTCCACTCTCTTCTCTCTTCTCTCTTCAACTTTGTATACTGTCACATTCACACCATCCCATCTCTTGTCTATATACTCTGCAAGCTTGGTACAAACTTCGACAGGATACCAGATGCCGGTGATGCAATGTCATTGACCAGCTCACCTTCATCACCCCGACCCATCCATCAGCGACAACTGTCCTCATCGTCACCTTCACATTCAACTCCTCTCCACGGTCTCTCTCAGTCAGCCGCCTCATCAAGCTCATCGTACTCATGTCCTAGATTCAGATCATACACTCTGAATAGTACCACAACCGGCTCTAGTACTAACGGAAACGGATCACCGACGAAAAATGGATATTTCACGAAATCAGAACCTACCAGTCCGAATGGCAGGGTGGTTATAAAGGGATTAACACCGATAGGTAATATAAATGGAATACAGTTGGATCAATACAAGTCGCAACCCCAGCCTCAACCTCAAGCTAGATACGGTGCATCTCAGAATGGGTTGATGGGTCCACCTACAAATATACCGTCTTCATCACATCCTCACCAAATACAACATTCACATTCACATTCTCTTCCTACTTCCGCATCACATCAAGCACCTAATCAGAATCAAGTACCTATGCAAATCACTCAGAGACACCAGCAACAGCAACAGCAACATGCAGGACCCTCGCGTTCGACTACCATTCCCATCCCCATACTTGTGCCCGGCCACAGTGCAGGTGTGCGACCCTCTTACAATCCGATAACATCCACTGCGCCATTTGCAAAATACAAAGGTCGACAAATCCCTGCTAAACCCAAACATAACGTATATCCAATCACATACAGAAATGGGAATGGGCATGTTGCAGGAGAAGATTCAGGTATAGATTCCGATGCGACTGTTAGACCAGGTAGGAATAAAGGTAGTTTGAGTCAGCCTGATTTGACTGCATTGAGATCAAGGAGGTTGGAAGGATGGACCGAGGGTCTGCGAGCTGGTAGTGGGAGACCTAGTCAGGTACAACCTATACCCATCAGTCAAGGTCAAGGTCAAAGAGTAGAACATACAGAAGGCATGTCTAGTGGGAATGGAGACATTAAAAGAAGACCATCAAATACTCGAACTAAAACACCTTCATCTACCAACAAACCTTATGGCTCTGCTCAAACTTCGACGGATCTCAAAGAAAGTTGGTTACCTGCTTCTCCTACTCATTCTCGCTCTCATTCCTCGCAATCTCTCTCTTCCCTCAGTAGGAAATCACCCAGCACTTCACCTAGAAGTACACCATTGAACTTTCCGGTCATGTCACCTATCACCCCTTCTGGACAGACTCAACTGTATTCTTCATCAGAGGACGAAGGTCCCCCTACTATGTTTTCCACCAACAAACCTCCTTCCGGGCTCGGACCGTTTATACCGTTAGATAGGGATAATACGTCTTCTTCAGGTGGAGAAGCAGATGATGATTATTCACATTCACCATCATCTGGTTCAGGATCAGGATCAATAACGTTCTCCCCTAAACGGACGAAATTCAAATCTTCTTCATCGGGAGGATTGAGGAATAGGTTCTTGGGTGATAAGAGATATTCGCCTACGAGCAATAGTAGTACCAGTGTTAGTAGTAGTACGGGATTAGGATTGACTCTAAACGATAATGCTAATAACACTATCGGGACTGGGACTGAAACGGATATGGACTTGGATGTTGACGAAAATAGGACGAATTCACCTGATCAATTGACAGATGGAATGTCAAGGTCAAGTCGCGGAGTAGGAGTGAATATATTAGATAAATTGGAAAATATCTTTCAGAAGTCTACATTGCTACCCTTGCGATTATTGGCCATTATACCCTCCCTATGGGGTATATGTGTTCTGATCGAGGCTCTGGTCACTGGAGGATTATGGGTGGATGTATGGCCTTGGGGAGTGGACCTCACGAGGGAAGCGTTGGAGAGACTCGTAGCTGGAGGAGAGGGTAGTCCAGGTGAGTGGAGAAAGATAGATAGAGGTGATGTGGGACTTTGTGTCGCATGGGTGAGTTTCACTTTCTTCATCACTTGGTCTGTACCTTTTAAAACTGCTCATCTCGTTGTACATACTCCGTTTCATTACGAAACCCCTCGACTCATTGGTGCTGACATTCCTTTTCGTACGTCAACAGGCAATTTGTACCGCTCATTTCTGTTTCTCTTTAACCACCGGCCTGACTCACCGATGGCGTTCTTACTACTCTTTGCCATCCACTATCACCCGCTTGGTCTCACTCCAATGTCTATGTTGGCCCGCTACCTATCTCACTTTATGGTTCCTTGGTGTCGATAGATTATTGCTATGTTGGGTAGTTATAGGAGTGACGACAGGTTGGTCTAGAACTGTACAAATGTGGGTGACGTCCAATGTCATCCCCCCGCCTCCTCGACCGACCGATCTGGACGAATTTGCGGCTGGTGGTGCGGGTGATATAACACCAAATCTAAGGAAGATGAATATTGGTCCTCCGGAGATACCTGAGGGTCTGAGTACATGGGAAGCATTTAGATGGGGTAGGAAATGGGATTGGGATAATGTAGCGAGGGAGGTGGGCTGGAAAGTTGGTGGGTTGTTGTTGGTCACTTGTGCGTGGTTATTCTGGGGTATAGAAAAGGGAACGAGAGTGAGGATATAATGCCGGAAGGAAGTATCATTTTTGGGTCTGAAAGGATTCAACGACAATGAATAATAAACACGAATATTACGAACATCCTACACACGAATTCAATGAAAATTTGTATAATGTTACCAATGGCTTTTGGGTCTGGTTTCTTCAATATCAACTGACAGGACGAAACATATGTTTGTATATATGTATCAAACAAGATATTCACTCCATGTATATATCATATATATGCCGAACGATGTATCGTATTAAAATCCAATGTTACTCCTCCAGGTTGAAACGGTGTACATCAGATTATTTGATACAATGATTTACTATGCATTTGTTGATATTGATAGCATGAAATTACGTTTGAATGTCATTATATCTGCAGAAAGTAGTAGATGATAAAATCATACCTCGCTTGTTTCCCCCTCATCTCTTATTCCTACATATTTCCTTCTCCAATGTAACAAAGGTTCCAAACCTTTCTCATCTGAAATATGCACACCTATAACTCGACATATAAACATCTCACTTCCTTCTCCTCCCTTTGCATCTATCGGAGCAGACCCACAGAGATCTTTAAGCAAGACACTACCTACGATCTCACATTGTAATGAACCGATTGACCCTTTCAGCGATGGAGGATGATTGTTGTGGGTGGTCCATGTATCTTTCATATTAAATATTGATGAATGGTCTGTTCGAGGGAGGGAGAGTGAGTCGGCCATGGTTTCATTTGATTTAGATAAGAGTGAGATTGTTAATGGCGTAGGATGAGCGGTATTGATCGTTTTATGCTGTGTTGGTGGTATATACGCAGTTAAAGAAGGGGTAGATCGAAGTGGATTTTGAGAAGTATCTCCTCCTAGTGTATTAGGTATAGGTATCTGAGCGAATAAGCTTTTGGCCCATTCGGGAGGTTGTTCAGGCATAGGTAATTTAGATAATAGCCATGGTAATTCGGATTTGGGTGGGAGTGTGATACCTTTTATCATTGGGGTATTTTCCAATGATTCATTCATTATAGCCTCTTGCTGTAATGTATTTGGTTTTGATTTTGATGAAGGATGCCGCTGCTGCTGTTGATGGTGGTCTCCATGTGTCCTATACGGTCTTAGACAATCCGCCATCCTCGATGGTAATCTCAATGAAAATGCTACGAGGGGATGAGGATAGAGTGTAAGAGAGGTGAAAGAGGTGAGGGTCGCTCCGTGGTAATTTGCTTTTCCATGTAAAGGAGAGGTGGAAGGAGCACAAGTGACGGCTATGGCTACTGGCTAAGAAAGGTATTTCGAGGTATTAACTATGTACTCATAAAGTGTATACTAAGGTAGGGCAAATGAGAATTAAAGATGAAGAAAATGAATCAGATTTCAATGGATTGTGAAAACTCACTTGAGCGACGTTTCTCATGACTTCTCTAAGCAGTATCGAAGGATCATGTTCTTCCACTCTCACTTGTTCCGAAAAGACTCTCTTCATAAATCGTATGGGTGACTTCCTCCATGATCGAGTTGTAGATCGGGTGATGGACAGCATTTCATCCAATTTCGAGATCTGGCCTGGCCGGAATCGATTGGGAGGGATATAGGTATGGTAGGGCTGAGGTCTTCCGAGACAGCTAGTTGTACTGTCTTGGGCTTGTGCTGTTACGTGCAGGGTCAGGAGTTGTCGATACTGTTTGAAGTTGCTCGTATCATCTCATCTTTTCTTTTTGGTCGGACCGAATGAGATCGTCACTGGGTAGTAGGGTCTGTCACGTGACTGATGACGACGAGAACGATTTAGATAACGATAACTAACAGCCTTCCTGACGGTCGGTGAATGAACAAGATCAACGATATATGTATTGATCATTGACAACGTACAGATCCATCCGCTCAAATCGAGCCTGCTCGATCATACGCTTCGTGAAAAGCAAGACGCAAACGATTATCAATTCCTCAAGGACCCGACAACTCCTATCGAAAGGGAGGTTAATCGATCCTCTGTATTGTATAGCGATATCATCGACAACCGTCAACCTTGTCTCAACACTTCACTCCCACGACCATGCGTAAAGGTCCAGGTCTATCCGCTCTCTCCCGTCAATCAGCCTACTCCAACTCCTACTCCACACTCTCAACGAGCATTTCCACTCAGCAGATCGCCTCTCTGACCGAATCGTTAGAATCATTCAAATCGACCCTTATTGAATTTTCCCTAAAACACAAGAAAGATATCAAAGATGATCCAGCATTTAGGTTCCAATTTCAGAAAATGTGTTCTACACTCGGTATAGATCCTCTTGTCGGGTCGACGAGCGCCAAAGGAAGTGGAAGTGGGGGGTTATGGGGAATGTTGGGTATAAGTGAATTCGAGTATGAGCTGGCGGTTCAACTTGTTGATATTTGTGTATCGACCCGAGAGAAGAATGGTGGATTAATAAGGGTTGATGAGTTGATACGCAAAATAGAAAGATTGAGACATGGTGGTAAAACAATGGAAGGCGAAGGTGGAATAACGGAACAAGATATAATTAGAGCTATCAAAATTCTAGAACCACTCAAATCGGGATACAAGTTACATACTTTCTCATCAGATAGGTATGTACGTTCGATACCCAATGAGCTAAACACGGATCAATCGATATTATTATCGTTAGCTGCTACAACAGGGGGAAGGTTAAACCTGAGAGAGATCGAAGTGCAGACAGGTTGGAACGATGATAGGATAGATCTGGGTTTGAGGGACTGTGTGATGGAGCAAGGTCTAGGATGGGTGGATGAACAATGTAGTACCGAAGGAGGACGAGGAGAAGAGATCAGGGGTGATGTCTGGATCATTGCTGTTACGGGTTTTGACGAGTGATCGATCTATATTGTCACAGATAGGTCGTAACGTATGGTGCTGCGCATGTTGTAATTGAATTGCATAGAAGGTAATACTCAGAATAGCCAGAGAATGGTGAACGATTTTTTATTCGATATAAGAATTACATATATTGTGTGTAGACAAGGTATTATGTCAGAGAAGAACACCAGGAAGATTCTAGTCTCCTACAAGAATCAATTCTTCTCAATTGAAAACCGTTATCTACATGAAAGGGTACCATGCGCCCGGCTTTGTGATTACCATTATTGATAGGGAACGAGAAGAAAGATAGAGATTATATCGGATTGGGTTTGTCAAAGCAGGACAACATGAGCTTTGGTTGCTACTACAAACTGATTGACTCACCTCTTTGCATAACATAAAGCCATGCATGGCATTCATTACCAGTCCAACTTTAGCAAAGAATATCAACCAGTTTTTCTCACGGAACTTCCATTGTGGATCGGTTGTACGACCTTCGAACTCCAAACCAGGCTCAAAGAAGGCCGCGTAGATCGAAATTAAGGACAGGATGAAAAAGATCGTTTGAAAAGCCGATACGCAAAAGGAAGCATCGTCGCTGCATACACCACGCAATAGAATCAGCTCATCTGAGCTCTTTGATCTGGGAAACACGAGAGTGGAGGGATGACTCACCTGTAGCCTATAGAACTATAGAGAATGAGGATCTCTATGAAGACCAATACCCACACGATGATACCTACGCAAGTCCTTTAGCCCCGATTCCTACCGAGGATCCTATCACACTCACAGATGAGAAGAAGAAAACTGGAAGGTAAAATGACTACCTCTTGAGAAGTGGGTTTGCCGTTAGGACGGTCGCCATTGAGCATTGGAGGTGACTCAGACGGATCTAGGCCATTACTGTTGTTGGGACTGTTACTGTTCGTGTCTGGTACAGTCATAATGAAGGTGTTGTTATCGTTGATCAGGGTACAAACGTCTGCGCAAGTTTAAAGCACTACAGATGGACTTTGAATCAACGGAAATCCAAGCCTTGGCTGAATATGTATGATATGGGAGGTAAGTCACTCGTAGACTTTGCAGCATTAGGTTGGGTTATGTCATGATATGATCGAATTCAATTCCCATACGTCACATGTACGTATGGCATGTGCATGTGATATGATCGAATTCCATTCACATACGTCCCAGGTCGTATGCTCTCCATCAACAGATCAACACGAGGGAACCAATTTGATGGTAGTCATGTCTCACTTGCTCTTAGTTTCTCTCTCATATGTACCTCCTTTGAAGTGGGTTCTGATGTGGCCGGCTCCAAAAAATTTCTCATTTTCGTTAGACTGTTCCAGTCTATACCTTTGAGCTCGACCCTACTCGTGTTAGTGTATCTGATATACGATCTTTGAGGAATACTGACACAGAAGTCCCCTCAACGATCCAACACCGCTGTGATAGCTGGGGATCTGTCAAGTATTAATTCATCACCCATCACCAAAGGAGACATTCCAAAGGAATCAGCGTAATTCGTATCTAACCTATTTTAGGTCCGTTTCACTTCGGACATACAAAATAATCGGGTTGATCAGCTGGGAATACCACCATGCTTGGCTCCAGTGCCTTCATCGGGTATCCTGAAGTATACGTCTCGGTTCGGAGTAAAGTATCTTTTGATGATATCACCCCGTGTTTCGTTGAAGAGGGTCATCAAAAATTGATCATTGCCATCAATTGACAGGCAGACGGACACACACACACACACACACATATATATATATATGTGTATATGATTATGAATGTTATATTCTTTTCCTTCGTGCAATTCCATAATCTTAGCAATCCGAGAATCATTTCCCTTTAATCAGCAACAAACCTACATTTCAAAATGACCTGGACAAACAAATCGATCCACGTATTCGGTGAGTGTTAACCTTCTCCTCGCCATGATTGATATCTCCGAGACAGAACACGGGAGACTGACGTGATTCTCTGTGGCAGCAATTGTCAGCCTTCGTATATGTGCATTCGCAATAATTGAGTATGTGCTAAAGGTTTCGGGTGTAGTTTCGTGAGTCTTATTGGAGTAATGGGCTTTGCGATGAAACGATATTGATGACATGCAGAGGTCTCATCGCCGATGTACTGAAGGTGGTAGCTGGGTGTTTGGCCGCATGTATGGCAGTATGGGTAACGGTCGTCCGAGAGGATTTATCATCAAAAGACGAACCTGTTGGTCTCAAAACAAAGGTATTCGGCTTCGTAGGTGTATGTTGTGTAACGGTTTCTGCTATTTTCTACACGAACAACTACACTCCGGTAAGTCATTTGATCCCCGACTGTATAACGATATTTATCGATAAGTGCCCATTTCATTTTGCAGAGCAAGACCGAATTACAACGCCAGAAGAACTGGACCAATATCACTACCACGCTTACCGAGATTTAAAATCTATACAAATTCGAAGCTGAAAGTAGCTTGGCAAGGGACTCTGCAATTTCCACTTGGGTAAGAAACTTCCCAGAGCGTCAGTATCATATCCTGCAATTCATATCATTAGTCGTCACTGATTCATCTTCACATTCACCAGTCACTCAGGTCTCGAACGACGACGCTGCTTTGGTTCATGAAGAGACTGATGGAATGGATGCAAAGTAATGGTAGACCGAATAGTTAATTCGAATTGGTCAATTTGGATCAAATAAGAGCTATAATATGATCATGATATGCCGTCTTCATTGTCTAATTGCCGCTTCTCTAACGGGAGCTACACAATCCACTTCCATGTCAGCACTTCGTTTGGTATGACTGTAGTGATATAACTCACCGAAATAAGGATGTTCTTGACTTTCTTGAGCAGTCAATCTCTCTTGATGATCGTATCTCAACAATTTATCCAAGAAATCAATAGCTTCATTCGAGATGTATCGTTGGTTTTCGGACGTTATGAATCTCGACCAGGGTTTACGTGGATATCGTCCGAGTATATCATCGAATTGCGAGTCTAGGTCAATTTCGTATCGCTCGAGACTGTACAAAAAGGTGAGTCAGTATGATGACTGACTTCCACGTGAGATTGAAAGAGGCACCTACTAAATGAAAAGTTCGTCGGTTCCTAATACTTTCGTAATCTTCACTAACTGATCTGCGTTATCATGTCCATGGAAGAAAGGTTCTTTTCGGAAAATCTGGGAGTTGATTTGGACAAGACATGTCAGCACGCATTTCAGAGACACCCAAACTTCGTGCAAAAAAATGCACTCACCATACTCGCAAACATACAACCTAAACTCCACATATCCAAACTATAATCGTATTCTTGGAAATCCACCAGTAATTCAGGTCCCTTGAAATATCTCGATGCTACTCTGACGTTATATTCTGTTCCTGGATGATAGAATTCTGCCAACCCCCAATCGATTAGACGGAGCTAACAATGACACTTATGTCAGCTGGAATCCAAGTTGATATTTCATCCCGTGTCAGAGGAACGGGGTGGATCACATCCTTTTTCTTTCCGTCCACCTCTAAAGACGGGCAGGTGATGTTGAGGGGGAAATCGCGGTTTTCACTTCTCCTTCTTTTCTTCCTAATCCTTTCCACCTCTTCCCTAACACTCGCTCCCAGGACTATAAGAGGAAAATTTAAAGGCATCACTCACAGTCCTCTTCTCGTGATCGATCATAACATTATGAGGCTTAACATCCCTATGCATTATCCCCTTTGAGTGACAGAAATCTAACGCTTTGAGCAATTCGAACATGTAGAATCGGACGTCGAAGTCGGTGAACTTCGGGTAGAGGGTTTTGAATTCGACGTTCTGGTAGAATTGCAAGATATATGATTAGCTTTGTTCTATGATTCCAGCTATTGTGCCTTTATCCAATCCCAGCTTAAAGCTTCTCTTTTCCCTTCTTCCTTCGGATTCTATCTCCAGATTAGGGATATGTTGTACACTCACATTGACATATTCCGTCACAATACTCGGAGTCTTACTCTGATTATCCCTGACGACATCCAACAGCCCCACGACATTCGGTCCCCCAGCAAGGTTCTGCAGAATCTTAATCTCTCTCTTGATTTTCTTCTTTTTCACTGGTTTCAATACTTTCACTATACATTTGGAATTCGATGGTAGATGAATGGATTCGAATACCTCGGAGTACTTTCCTCGACCAACTTTACGGACTATCTCGTAGTTGTCTTGAATACCCCATTGCACTACCAGATTGTCTATTGATTGAAGATAGATTAGTCAGTCATCATGAACATCACAATGACTTGATCTTGCATATGTAAGGTGTAAATTATTGTGGAAAGGCTAAGGCAATAGTCACTCACCATAATCCCACCATGATCTACCCAATTTATCATTAACATTAGCGTATACTCGGGCCTATCGAGTCGATTGAGGATGACGAGTGCGAATGTGAGTGTGAATACGAATGTGTGTGAATTAGATGTTCATGTTGAATTCGTTTGTTATGGAGTAAGAGAGTGGTAGAAAGTAAGTGGATCTATCAGTATGACTCTTCATATTGTTATATGATACGGAAGAAGAGGACGTACCACACTCCTGCCCGCTGCCATATTGTATAACTGATGATCTGTATCTGTGATGTTGGAGGAAGACAATAATCGAAGCGAAGGGAAAGGAAATTGCTAGTGAGATATCGGTTTTTCAAGTTATCCTCTTCTGAGTAGCTTCGTGGGGAAGGTAGTCAGCCCCAATGGCGGCAGAAGGGCTGCTGGTGAGAGTCAAGTGAAGTATGGCAAGAAAGATAGCTCTGTGATCTGTTTGATATTGATGAGATAATGCAACTCGACGCCGAGCAAACCTGTAATCTGTGCTAAAGACGGACTGACGACCGTGCGCACGTGGGGAGATATCACTGGGCTGGCACTCTCGGCATTACACGATGGTGTGGCATCCCGTTCATCTCGTTCCGGTGGAGGTGGTCCACTTTGTCGCTTTTGTCGATCTCTGGTCCAAGTCTATCGTAATGTCGTCATGCTTGATTTCCTCGTAGTTGTTCTTTCGATTGAGTCAGAGCTACCACGGGATCCCGATGAGATATACTTGCATGCGACTGGTTTTACTTTTCTATCGAAGATCGATGGATCGTATCAAATCTGGATCACTCAGATCCTTAGATCTCCAGGTAATCGTCATGTATCGTCACTTGAGAATCTCCAGCTTCTCTCGAATGTATACAATATATATGGAACATAAAGTCAAATTCCATGCTTCTTTTGTTGCCCTTCAATTCAATTTATCTCCTTACAATAATCAATGTCCCTCCTTCGTCCCATAGTCTTGAGATCATCTCAACCTATCCTCTCATCACTCACTAAACCACTCACACGTAAACCCCTCTTGAAACAATTTTCCCTTGCTCGATCATTCAGCTCTACATCACTCAAGATGGTCGCTCCCGCTGGACTATTCTCCAACCGATACAAGGTCGAAGATATGCCCGACCTAACAGGGAAGGTAGCAGTCGTCACTGGCGGTTCCCGTGGAATCGGTGAAGCCCTAGTAGGCGACCTAGTTCAAAAAGGATGTAGAATTCATATACTCTCTTCTACAGAGCAACACGCAGAAGAAACTATTCAACATGTTTCTGAACATACTCCCAATTCTAGAGATCTGATCACATTCCATCAAGTTGATCTGGGTAAACTTAAAGATGTAGTCTCACTCACATCGAAACTTTCAATTCAACTCGATAGATTGGATTTACTTTTCTTAATTGCCGGTATTGGAGTAGCTCCATTCGGTCTGACAAACGATGGGATAGGAAATCATTTTGGCGTCAACCATCTATCTCAGATGGTGATTACAGATGGACTTTTAGATCTGATGAAGAAGACTTCGGAGTTGAAAAATAAGGGTTCGGCAGATGATTTGGAAAAGTTTTCGACAAGGATCGTATCTGAGTCTAGCGAGTTACATCGAGCTGCTCCAAGCGATGTGAAATGTGAGAGTTTGGAGGAATTTAGTCAAGAGAGGGATGCAACTGTCTTATACGGTAGATCGAAATTATTGAAGTGAGTACAATGAGAAGCAATTTATTGTATTCATGATGGACCTATGCTAATCCTTTTGATGACATGTAGTATCCTCTTCATCCGTCATCTCGCTCAATCCCATCTCCCATCCCTCACTTCCTCCTCTCCAATCTTAGCAGCCTCGGTCCACCCAGGAGGCGTAGCCACAGAACAAGAGAAAGGCGCTGCTCAGGCGTACCCGATACTAGGCAACGTACTGGAAGCCGCATCAAAGGTATTATTCATGTCTAGAGACCAAGGTGCCGAATCAGCTCTTTGGGCAGGTGTGGGACAAACATTCGCTAAGAGGAGAGAAGAATGTCAAGGTAGGTATTTCACAGAGGCGGATGGTAAAGTCAATAGCGAGTCTAATCAAGCTAAGGATGATGAGTTGGCGAAGAAATTATGGCAGTTGAGTGAGAGGGTTCTAAAAGAGAAGATAGGGTATGAGATGAAACATTAAAAGTTATAATTTCAACAGCTTAACTTACTTAATTTAGGTCAACTGTGTACTTATATGAGTGAATGAAAATGTAGTCATATTCTTCATATTTCGAGGCTTTATTTTCGTCCAGCTTATGACTTGTAAGATACTAAATGCATCAATTATCATACAAACGAAGATCGAAATGGTACATGGTCGAGGTTCAAATTATAGTGAAAATATTATATGTGTGTCGTTGACTATTGACCGAATGTGCTAGTTCTTCTTGCCAGTTCGATCTTACCCTATCTCTACTTGATTTCCTTCCTATTCCAACGATGAGTATCGTATAATCACCTACATACAAGCGCTGTCGTGTGTAGAAGAAGATATCCAAAATCATGCGTACGATTCGATTGGTCGATTATTTTATTGATCAGGGTTCCTAGCTCGGAGTTGATCATATCTCGGTGGAAGATCACTAAGCGAAAGCAAACATCAGTATGACTATACACGGTAGATGTGGAAGATGGTTATGATACTCGCATCACTCCAGCATCTTCATGCTGAACATATCTCGTTTCGCCCTCTCCCTCACCAGAACTAACATTGGAATGACCATTCACGGCATTATTGCTACTTGCCGTGGCAGCACCACTTCCGACCTGTTGACTCGATGGTGTCTTCCTTATACTACTCATCCTACCGGCTCCGGAAGCACCTCCATGTCCGACCGTCGCTCTATTACTATCTTCGGTCTCAGGTACACCCTCGCTTATCGCCGGAGGTCTACCCATTCCACTCTCACCACTTGTCCTAGTACCTGTATGAGTGGTTGTCGTAGGTGAGTTCGGTACTCCAACACCCAAGGAGGAATTCCTATTACTGGCTTTCTCATTTGCCAAGGCGAGCATTTGAGGTGTATTTTGAGACGAAGGTGGGATACTCGATAAACCTTGATGCGTAGGTGGAGTTTCAGGTGGTGAAGGATATCTGAACGGCGATGGCTCATAAACATCTCCATTGACTTCTACTTGTCTTGCTCCTTCCGGTGTATGCGTATGATCACCATCAATCCCTTCTCCCTCTTCAGCCAAATCTAATTGGTTTGATCTTCTCCCGTTCTTCTCTGCTCCACCTAAACCATAGGCTCTCAATCCAGAATCAGATCGACTATCGTCCTTCGACCTAGCCTTTCTCTTAATACAGAAGAATAATAAAAGCGCCAAAAGCACCAAGAAAGCTACTCCTCCAAGTGTACCACCCACAATAGCTCCAGTATTGGTACTTGATCCACCTCCACCGCTTGAACCTCCTTGAGATGATCCCCCTACGCCGGAGACGGATGCAGACGGTTGAGCAGTAGCGGACGTAGCGTACGTCATCGAATCTCCCGATGCAGTCGTAGGTGAAGAACTAGTGATGCAATTATCGTTTCCTCCACTTTGAACTCGGTACAGATCGGTCGATCCTCCTGTCTGGTATTGTCCCGAATCACTCATGAATAATAAAAATTGGGTATTTTCTTTTATGTCGACCGTCCAATCGCAAGAGGTGGAGCTTTGATCAATTGGAATTTGGAATGCTGTACCGTGAGGGATCAGACCGAAGAGCGATACAGGCTCGGTAGCGTTCTCAAGCCATGTGATGGACATGGAAGAACATGATGTAGGGTTGGAATCGGGTGAAATGGCAAATGTAAAATCGTAGTTCAAAGAGCTGTCAAACCAGAGATCAAGATAATTAGCATTGATTCGTTGTGTAAGATTTTGTGGGAAAGTATGGACTTACGAAGGTACACAAGAACTATCATCTGAACTTCCCACAGCTATGATGTGGAACATAGACAAATTAGCCATTCGGTCGATCGATTCATGATGGTGTAAAGAGCTAAACTCACTCAATACACTTGTAGTGCCACCTGTCCCGAACCCCTGCGAGTCACTCATAGTGACCAAGAAGTCCAATCCGGCAGGTTGCTGAAGTTGGAAGCTATGTTCGGTGGATCCAGCAGGGATAGTTATGTTTTCAATATGACCTCCTGTGACTACTTTGGTCTGTTGTCGAAGACGTAAGGTCAGTCATCTTAAGTTGAGGAGCTCTTGGTGGATCAGCCGTGATAGGAAATACTATACTTACAGGTATGAGTGATAGATGATATGGACCTTGTCCGCCCGACCTACACAATTCCAACATTTTCCCATTAGCATTTTTGGTACAGGGAGGGACTGAATGAACAAAGTGGATATGACTTGCCACTGTACAGTAAAGTTCTGACATTGTACAGGTGTACTGGTACTGAACGTGAATCCCGCTGCTAAAGGAAGGAAGACGGAGATGAAGGAGAGGAGAGTGAGGTGCCTATACGACCTGATGAGGTGATTTGATCATTGTCTATATGATCACCCCAAGGAAGAGGTGTGATACTCACCTCATTATGGACGGATAAGTCAACCTGAGAAGTGTAGCTCAGTAGGTGAGCAGATGGAAACGTCGAACGTATCGTGTTTTCCACAACGAAATGGAAGCGAAAAGCTGGTCTCTTTAGACGGATCAGATAGTCTTGAGAGATAATTAGATCGATCCCATATGTGTATGTACTATTAAATGCTCTATAGCAGGGTAGAGTCGTATAATAACTCGTTCTTTCGATTAAACTGAATAACCTGATTTTTGACTTTGATAGGGATCTCTGAGGTGAGACTTGACTGACGTAGGAGGTGAGTCGAGTAGTAAAGTACCTATTACGTGTCTTTCGATGTTCGATACTGAAAGATGACAGGTGGGAAGATGGAGAGTTATTGGATATGATTCAGATTGAACAAAGGTGAGTGTGAGAAATGAAAACAGGGGACACGACTTTGCTTTTGATTTCGTTGGAGTGAAGTTGTGATGATGATGGATGTTGAAAGACGATCAATGCGTTATTCAAAGCACACAAACACATTTACAGTACACCACATAGTTATGGAGCATGATCATACTTGTACATGATAGACAATTTCGCCGCTTACTCGTACACTTCGAACGTAACATACATGACGTCGGTTTATCTTACCATACAAGTTCTAACTCATCTAATCATGGGAATCTCCCCTCTCTACTCGGTTGTACCATGGTACAGAGTATGATATCGTGTCATTACCTTTGTCTTGGTTATCACACATTAGAAAACCAAATGCAAATGCAAATCCCAATCCGAAAAAAAGGTGAGACGAGACATCTCCTCCACTCTGACGCACCCGCACTCCGTACACCGTACACCGTACCTACCGGAATCAAGGTATGACATCACACCTCACTTCCCTTCTCTTGTAACCCTCTCCGCCCTCTTTCGTCTGGAATATCCAATTCCTATGGAACCCACTAATTAGTGTAGTCTTCCCGATCACCTAGGACTACCCCTACCCTTGCCCCGACTGCAACCCCAATTCTGGATTAGCATCCATGCGATCCAGGAAAATAGAGATGTCGGTGACACCTTATCACATCTAAAGATTTGGTGCTGCTGTGATTCCGGGAATCGGGAATGAGTAGGAGTAGGTAGGCACGGTCAGTTCCGGTTATGTAATTGGTTATGTTATGTCGCTTCGGAACTTCGATCACGTCCAGCATGGTGTGACCCAACATATACAGTACTACAGTACATTACATACACAGAAGCAAATCCAGCAATATCAAGTTACGATTTATCAGATTCTATCATATAACAAGCTTTACTCTATATTCACATGTTTGTCACAAAGACCAGAACCATAATCGATCCAATAGTATCGTACAAAGGGGTATCAACCAATCCACGATCTCTCATATTCATGCTCTCCGCTCTGCTCGAGCGCTTATCTTGCTACATCACCCAACATCTCTCTCAGTTCCTTCTCTTCCTCCCTCCTTTCCATCCTAGCTTTTATCTCCGATCTTTTCCTTTTCACTTCCATGTCCTCTCGCAAATTACTCTTGGACTTGACAGCACTGAGACCAGATTGCCTAGCTCTAATTCGAGCAGCAGCGGTAGATTGGGATTTACCGATCGCACTTTGGGATGTCCTGGGTTTCAAGGTCGTAGGAGCAGGCTTAGACATGTTGAAATTCGAAGTGAAAGATTGATTATTCCTCGATTGAGCTGATCCAAACGGTTGGACCGTACTGGTAATCCTGGGCGTGGAAGGATGATGGTGCGCGGGAGGAGGAAGCATAGGTAATGGTCTATCAGGATTGGGTTTGATGGTCGCTTGCATTCTAGCGAGACTCGATGCGGTAGGTAGATACAATGTTGATGATCGATTGATGGATACCGGCCGAGTTGATGATCCACCCACACGAGGAGTTTCGAAAGCCGAAGGCGGGGGAGGAGGCGGGGCAGGTCGAGCATTTCGGATAATCTCAGCTTGAGAAGCTTTCTTTGACATTGCTAAACCTGAGGAGACCGATGTCGACTTAGGTAAGCCCAGAGTATTAGTCGATCCAGAGGCAGCTTTGTGCATACCGGCAGGTGGAGCAAAGTCTGGTATTCGCGCTCGTCGAGGTGCTTGAGAGCTACTCTGGCTTAGGACTGTTTGGGCGGATGTTGATCTACCTCTATCCTTCTGTCCCTTGGGGACGGCCTGTGAAGTCGGTGATCGGATATCTTCCAGAACCTCGGGATGGGGCTTGATCACATTTGTCAAATCAGTCGATCTTCGACGAGAAGCAGTCGGCTTTCTAGCCAAAGAAGCTTCGAGATCGAACGGGATTCTTCCATGCGGGGGATCTCGAGGCGCATAAACAGAGGTTTTCCTAGACATCGTGGGTGCCGGCACAGGAGGTGATGATACGGCAGGAGCAGTAGGCATGGCTGGTGGAAGAGCCATTGATTTCTTGTTACGAAGGAACCCAAATCTGGAGGAAAGACCACGTCCTGCTATACATCCCCGGTCAGCCACACCTTAGATTGTGCACGAATACCGATTGTTGACATACCTTTCTTCCTGAGCAAGCTCGATCTTCTCTTATCCCTTCTTTCCTTCATGACCTTCATCATATCATCCGTGCTTTTGCCTTTCTCCTCGCCAAGCAAATTAGCGATGCTTCTACCTGCCTCTCGAAGGGATCCTAGATAGTTTGGACCGTTAGACAGTCGAGACCTCTTGGCATGCCGTCCGTCTTCATTGAATAATGTCGCGGTCAAAGGAGCGCCGCTGGGGGCAGAAGGAATGAGATGTGCACTCGAGGTCGAAGTAGTGAGCTCATGTTTGCGCTTCGTTTGAACCGTAGGAGCTGTCGAGAGTTGAGCAACAGAAGAAGATGAGATTTGTCGTGATGCACTAGGCTTGGGTGCAAGCGACGTTTTGGAGATTGATCGCATTCTGTACAAAGTCAGAGGTCAGCTTGAATACGATTCACGATTTCTGTAAACTTACTTGGAGAATTCCTTGTGATGCGCTTCAGCAAACCTATCAGTACTACCTGTACTGCTACTTAAGCCCCATCCACCAGTTCCCAACTGCTTATTGACATGGACTAATTTGTCCATCTCGGCTTTTCTGCCTTTCAAAAGCTCTTCTCCGAATACAACTCCTCCAGGTAACTTAGAATTCATCTCTTTCAAGATCGCCTGAGCAGCTTCAGAGAATTGTTGATTGCTTACTCCAGCATCGGTTGGCGATCCAAACACCATTCGACTGGGTGTGGGAGGGAGAGGAGGGAATGACCCTGGGACAGTCTGTACAGGCGGCGAAGTAGCTTTCATAAATTGTGGGAGAAGGACCGGAAGCGGTGGATAGATAGATGTTACACTTGCCGACGTCATACCTGATAATGCTGGCAATGATTTTCGACCGAGTCCATTCTGAGAGAGAGCTGTCGTTGAACCAATGCTTGATCTGATTGGTGCCATGGATCTACGTTCTTTCAGGTTATGAACGTTTTTGGCTTTACCGGAGAATGGAAGTTCTTCATCCTCTTGATCGGATTGCGGATCAAATTTGGGCGAGGTAGGTGTAGGCGAACAGAGTCGGACTGTGCTTGGTCTTTCTAACAAGGTGATTCGAGAATGTCTTCGGGGAACACCAACGGTAGATGCTGGTGAGGGAGGTAGCGATTCGACGACTTCTTCCACTGGACCTGGTTCAGTTTCAGGCTGAGGCTCAGGTTCGGGTTCGGCAGCTTGGCTGAGATGAGATGATGCTGAAGTGCTTCTACCCAGTAGGATTTTAGATCCACGTCGGGTGAGTGAGGTAGCCAGAGCTTTCATCGAGCTGGTCGAAGATACTTTCTCGTTGTGGTGACCTAATTCATCATCAGCTTGTCCATTGTGAAATTCTCTCGAAATCGAGAAAGGTTTTCTGGCTTACCTCCAAACTCGCTCATAGCTTCACCATTGGTCGCACTTTTCCAACTACTACAACTGCTTGACTTGATCATTCCACCCTGTTTCTTCGGCGAGATAAGACTGGCTCCACTCTCGCTTAACATCTCCCATGCATCAGATGCTCTTGATTGTACGCTCATCATCGAGTCTTTGCGATTGAGAGGAGTAGGAGCGAGAGAATGGAGATTGTTGAAAGACTGGACTGTCTATATCAAAGGTGTATAATTATCAGCTTGACTATCGTGTAGTTGTTGTCGTCGTTGATCTGACAACAAAGCAAAACAAGAAGATGTTTTGGATTGTGGTACATTAGATAACCTTCAGAATTTAAGAAGAAGAAGTGAATGGTCCTCATTCTACAGTAGGATTGTTGAGCTTGTATAGTATTGTTCATCATAAGGTATATGTCGCTTGTCCCATATCACCCAAAAAACGTTTGAGAAGGAAAACCAGTGGACTTACATGAGAAGCCAGTGGTGTGGCTGGTTCGAACGGAGGCAGCGCCGATAGCATGTTAGTACCTGGGGTAGGAGCTGGTGAAGGGATATAAAAGTCGAGATCGTTGGCATGGTTTATAGCATCTATGCGTAATATTTGAGGTATGAGCTCAATTCTGACCAATTGGCCATTGAGGAACGATGAAGACGACGCCGTTCAAACGTCAGGCGGTGAGCAGACTATGATTATTTTCTTGATGCTTCACTCACAATCTTCTAACCTTTGGATCATCTCGACATTCTACAATATATATCATACCAAGTCAGTCATAAGGCACCTTTCCGTGCTTGCTAAGAATTATGACCGACCTTTCCACTAGCTTTCAATCCATACCTCTTGGACAAAGAGACTAGCTGATGTCTTTTCAGAGCATTCAGAGCCGCCGAACTATCATGCTATCACGATTAGTAGATGGTCCTTCAACTGTGTGTTGGCACGGGTAGAGGCTGGTATGTGGTCGGGAGTCAAACTCACTTGCGGAGAATCTCATCAGCCATCTTTATGCGTTTGCCGCTACTGAGAGCTTGAACTTAAAAGAGTGACTATAGTAAGTGACAGTAGTAAGTGAAGTGTCGGGGTCGGGAAAGAAAAGAAGAATATGAATCAACGCTATGATAGTGATTTCGTTGGTGTTGTTGATGTTGGTTTTGTGTTTTGTTTTCAAGAAATGGAAAAACAAAACCAGTCGCGGGGAGGGTACGACCGTAGAAGATCATTCAACGTTTATTATTGAGATTCCCACTTTCCCACGGTGATTGGAGCTAGACTCATACACATACTTTCCGACGGAGTTGGGGTCTGATTGTCTTTGTTTTTCACCGCAACTTCACATTCCTTTCGACGGCTGCGTCTCATTTGACCATCCCATTTCTTGGCACATTCTCAGTCAACCTGCCGAATCACGAACAAGGAAAAACAAGATGCCTCCCTTGAGCGTCAAAGATCTTACGATGCCGTGAGTCTCCCCTTCCCCACCTACTCTCGTCTCTACGAGTATACTGATATCATAAAATGATAGCGCAGCGGCATTCACAATGGCCATCATCCTCACGGCGCACGTATACAATTCGATCAATCACGCAAGGCTGGATGCAGCTATAGCGAGGGATCAGAAGTTGACTGAGATAGAAGAGAAAAGGAGGAAGAGGTATGAAGAGTCTCTAAGGACGATAGAGCGTAAAGAACAAGAAAAGACATTTCAGAATAATCCTTCGACTTGAATTTAAGCGACAAATCGCATTGTCGTCGTTGTACAATCCTATGCAGACATATATACCCTAGGTAAGTCAGTTTCCATTTGCATCATTGATTTGAGGATCATAAAACTTGACTGATTGGAATTGCGATTCAGGTCACCTTGATACCTTGCATCGATGTATGAGATCTGTTCGATCCGACTGATACCTTTCACAATGTATACAACATCTGCATATTTGCTTGTTCTCGACTACTATACTTGATTTTATTCTTTCTATTTTTCTATCCTCTTACTCTCTCTTTTCCTCTATTTCATCAGCTAAAGCTGATCTATTTGAGACTAATCCGACATTTCGTCCCCGATTGATTAAAGATCAAAGTACAGCAAGGGGAAGAAAACAGTGACGAATATAAAGCATGTTAACTAAATCGGATCTGGTAGCTAAACGTATTATATATGTGGTATAGGTATAGTATATTGTTTATTGTACAACGAATTACAAAAGATGAGATTTGTCTTCAACATCAAGTTCTGACCGAATCGATAAAAAGGGTATTAAATTGCAGGGTAAAGTGTATTATTGATGACGGACCATGATGGTATGGTGAGATATGGATATGGTTATACCAGGACCTGCTGATGACTGATTATAATAGTTTTGGAATGCAAGTCTTTTGTAGAACGAGACCAGCTGCTAGGTTCACCATTCCGATCTGGGTAATCCGAATCTGACGACTCCCTGAGAGTCGAAATGGCGAGTCAATTCCGTTATAGCTATTACATCGCGTCGTATCAGCGCCAAGTCATTATCTTATCATTTGACAAACCAAATTCGAAGAAGATTCACGTGGAGCTATGTAATCCGATTCTCTGACAATATCAAATGGTTCCGTCGTAGCCGTATCAAGTGGCGGACCTCTATATTTCATTGTCAATTTAGCCTCAAAAGCGCTAATGGCTGAAGAAGCAATTTACTTACCCAGTTATACGCATCAACAAAGCATGTAACCTGAACCTCCCCACGTATCTCACACTAACGTCTGGGAACACAAAGTATATACCAGGCGCTTGGGAAGTATCATTCATCTCCGCCGGTGCAGCCACGAGTGTACCGTAAAGCATCGAGACCTGTTCTCCCTCTGGGGAAATGATCATAGCTGCATCTTCTTCTTCGGGAGTTTGTAAACTCAAATGGCAAATCAAAAATGGTAATTCGTCGTACCTGAAAACATCCAAAAAACACAACATCAACACCAACTTCACACAAAATCCGGTACACCGACCTCACGTGTACAAGTATACAAGTCACGGTGTAGTTAGAAATTACTTACGGTATTATCAAATCACCATCTGAGTCCCAACAATCCAGCTGTAAGATCAATGGTGGAGCAAGAGGTAACCTAGATAAATAGGCACCTTGGAAAGAAGCTCCGATGATCGGTGATTGTATAGGTGTGATTCGATAGGTCCTAAACCCAATACCCCCAAGATGACCCAAAAAAATCAATACTCCATCTTGGGTTCCATGTGAATAGTGGCGGAATAAACAAACTTACCTGCCTAAATCACCATGATTGATCCCACCTAAATTCATATTATCTTCTTCACCTTCTGATTGCATCTGATCCAATCTGATCGATTGCAGAGGATGATGCGGCTGATGGTGTATAATATTATTATAGAGAGTATGGTGCTGATTACTGTGATTGATCGATCTGAATGTTTCAATTAATTGAACAATATTGTGGACTATATAGATAAGTTGTGTGTTTGTTTGTTATTACCATTCGACCGTATGGTTGTTGTTTTTTAAGGTGTATTATAATCGATCTCCTTGTACTTGTCTATTTGTTGATCCTTTGTTTTGTTTGATCGTATGTGAGATAAAGGTGTTTGTCGAAACGAATGTATTTGATTAAATGTTCTTTGTTGTTGCTATTGGTCTTGGTCTTATTTGGTCGCTCTACGAAGATCTGTTTTCGAGTGGGTCGTTGGACTTGGATTATAATTAAACGGATGTAAAATAAAGATTATTATTAATTATTAACGGAACGGTAGGTAGGAAGGTAGGAACAAAGGAATGATCACGATAATTGTTGTTATCGGTATTGTAGATAGATGTATGTTGGACACAGATGCAAGCAGCTGAAGAGGTGATTATGATTATAAAAGGAGGTAAAAGAAGGGTATTATAATGAAAGGAGTGGTGTTCTAAAGTATGTTGTGATTATAAACGTAATAAGAATTCAATTCGAGTGATAAAATCCAAGCAAGGTATTGAGATGATAGATTGTTATTATTATTATGTTGATATTGGGTTGGTGGCGAGAAGAGAAGAAGAAGAAGTAGATAGTTCATCCATTATATGTAGATCAAAGATCCGGTAATCGGACACCGTTAATCACAGAACGAGTGATCGATCATATGGTGTTTTGATGTGCGGTGCAGGAAGGTGAAAGAAGGTTTGGTTTGATTCGTCGAGCGTCCAAACGTCCAAGAGAGATCCATATGAAAGGCAGGGGTCGAAGTTCAGGTTCAAGTTGGAAGTGACGTGTTCGAGAGGGAATCATTCAGTTCATCATGTGGAAGGATCATACGGACCCGATTTAGAGTTAATTTAGTGGCAAAAGGAAGGAGCGAAGGAGCGAAGGAGGCCGTTTGAAGGGATTTTCAATAGGTCGGTGCGATGTGTTTTATGTTTGTGTATGTGTGTCAAGTCACCAAGGAACGATTTCATCAAGTGAAGAGCAGGGGCAGGTGCAAGCGCAGGAGCAAGAGAAAGTCCGTAAGACGCATAGATCCATCCCATCGGAGGTTCCAAAGGTCCAGATCCCAGGTTCAGACAGGAGAAGAACAGTTAATCCCGACGGTCCCATCATTCATAGAAGAAGGACAGAATGAAAGCATAGCGTTGTCCAACACCAAAAAAGACCATCATCAGGTGAGTGAGATCGCAGTCCATGATCGAAAGGAATGGCGTTCGGTTATATCGCATTATCGCATTATCGCATTATATGGCGCATTATATCGCAGCAGCCAAGGAGAAGGAAGTAATAATAATATTCGTATTGATCAGCATATGTTTCATGATGCCATTATGACGGTGGTGGTGATGGTGATGGTGACGGTGATGTGTAACACCGCCTTTCGGATCATACAAATCGAATTATAGGGGGAAAAGAGATTCCAAACTTACATGGCGAAAGTCAACGGATAGAGGTATAAAACGAGAGAGAAAGACAATCGGTATCTTCTTTTTCGTTTCGTATTGATATTTGATATTCGGTTCGTAATTCAAGTTTATCTTTAGCTTATACTTGATACAACAAGCCAAACGCGTATGATCAAGCTGTGTTTTCTTAGTTTAGCTGTTGTCAAGGTAAGTCTTGATCGTTGATAAAGTTTTGAAGTAGTCACCAACTAAGATGCAGTCGGTACAGTATCTTGAAGATGAAACTTGCTTCGATATTGATATGATGAGAGTGTCAAATTGTTGATCTAAGTTTCGAATTCGAATGTGATTTGAATTTTATCTTGCCTTTTTTTTCTTTATCGATATGGTGACTTTCCGGAGGATTTCAAAGATTGAAACTGAAACGACTAAATTGACTTTTTCACTCTTTCTGTACCCTTTTTCTTGCTGATATGTATCCAAATCAAACACCGAGACCGACACCTGGACACCTGTGCTATGTGTAGGTATGTACTTTCTGCAGGAAAAGCCAGTAGTCGGAGATACCGTAGGTAATTACCAAAGGAAGAGGTAAGAAACCAAAAACCCAAGCTAATCGCTAGCGTAGTTCCTGGGGGAAGCTTTTTTACGTTTAAAATCCTAAACTTATACTCCGGGATCTTCAGGTATCTTTGATACCCCTTGAACTGCGAATGATCGTGTAAATGTGGTGATAATTGAGATGAGACGAGACAATGATGTTGCAGGATGCTGTGATTGACGATTGACTGATGATGAAGATGATGAAGTAAACATGCACAAGAAGGAATACAGATGACAAGATGATTGGATTGATTCTTTACTCGGTGAATCAGCAAACTCTACATCGAGGGTATCCCTTTTTTCTACTGTGACTGGAACTACTCGTCATGTAGGTATCAATGATATGAGACATCTCACCATGTGGTTACGTCAAGAGGAATGTCCGAACAAAGCTGCATCATGCATTCCCCTGCAGCAGCCGTCCATCTGGAGGAAGCAAGAACACAGTGTTGAGCGGCGCTAACAAGCCAAACTGTTCATCCGAGACATCTCCTGTACATCCTGCAGCCTTAGTTCTCGGCATATGCATATATCGCACTATCGGTGACGAAACCCTTTCAAGCAGAGGGGTAGACCAGAGAGAGCAGCACTTTCGTATAAATCTTCTGCACCGATCGTGAATCATGACGGAGGTGGAAATCACGTAAATGTTTACCGTCCTCGAAGAATAAAGCCAAAAGCTATGCAGTACAACAGAGTTATACCGCAGAAACTGGGGGAGGGTCTGTATCGGGCATCTGTCATGCTCCTTCCTTGCTGTGTCCTTTGTCTTTGTCTTCGAATGTCTCAAATATGATTTGTCTCACATCACCGTGCTCGAGGTGATCTTCTTGAAGAAAGAGAAGATGACGGTGATCATAAGGGATAATCGGATATTAATAAATGTGGTAATAAACAAAGGCACATCGGTTCCATTTGTTTCTTTCTTCCGGTTTTTCCGTCATCCAACCGGTGAGGTCTGAGCTCGGAAGAATAATTGCTGCCGCCCCTGTTTTCATCTGAAACGCCCCTCACAATTAGGTGGTGGTGGCGTGATCGTACATAAATACCAGACGCATTGCCGCAACGGTCCATACAGTAAGTAGTACGTGCTACACTATTGCAGCACTGATGTTACTAGCAGTACTTTGTATACATGCTGCGATGGACCAACCGATTCAGAGACATTTCACCGGACAATCCATAGACTTCAGAGACAAGTCAGAGCCTATTTGACCGGATTCATTCACGATGGTGGGAAGTGCCGTAGTAGCCGCTGGAACGATGAGATTTGACCCAACGAAGATTAGGGGGTATATTCAATCCCGCTCTCCCCGCTATGTATGTACTCGATTGGTATGGGTTTCGGTTAACCGAAGGTCCAACCAGTATACCATAACAAATCGGTCGTTGTCCTCAAAGAAGATCTCCCAAATCGTATAACGCCGACGTACCGTCGAGTGTGCTGTATACGTATACACATACGTACATGACGATCCTGCAGATCTCTTTTCGGCAATCAACCAGGCATTTTCCAACGTAAACGTAAACTTACGTGTCAAAGTGCGTAAATTCACGGTGAAATCGTTTGGTGGGATTGTGAACGATAGTCATGGTGACGATCACGATCATGCTTATAAGCTACATATCCGGAACGATGTCTTATGAATGAATCCTTGCAGATGGCAGTCAGCAATGATGATAGCCGACAGGACTCAAACAGGTATGTAAGTGCAAAAATGAGTCTCCATATCTCCATCCTGGGTTGAGTCTAATTTTCCGGAAAATCATCATTAGGTGTATGCGACTGTGCGAGTCTCTCATGGCAGTCAACCATTGTCATATAGATACCACAAAGCATGCAGAATATTCTCTCATATCGCATCGTGCAGGACTTTTGTCTACTTCTTCAATCCCATTTTCCTCCTCCTGGCCGCACCAGCTTTCCCACCGACCAGCTTCTTCTTCTGAACACCTTCATCGCCAGATTCCAACTCGGTCGTAGTTGGGGAATCTTTGGGTGTCGCATTGGCACTTGCACTGGCACTGGAGTTTTTAGATTTCTTATTTTGTTGTCTTCTCTGTGCTCTGTTGACTGGTGTAGGCGTATCAATAGTAGAGCCACCATCATCCTCTGCTTCTTCTTCATCAATTATCAAGTCTGCTTCCTGAGCGGAAACGCTGGGTCGTAGGAAGGGAGGTACTGAATCCTGAACTGAGGGAGGAAGTTTGGCGAGACCTTTCGAGTAGAGAGAGGAGAACAGAGATAGGAACCATGTTTGGCTGACGGACGGGGCATGAGCGAGACCTGCAATAGGCTCGAGAGTACCGTCTCCGTGAGGCTATAACATCAACGGATATGTGAGCTTCACAGTATTGCAAGAGGATCCGAGGCAAGGGGAATGCAATCTCCTACTCACGATGAAAACGTCATTGCCTACGACTACCAACTCCAAAGTCCCACCTTGGTCAATCCCTTCAATCATCGGTACCCTGACCTTCCTCCGCCTACCTTGCACGGGTACGGTGACCTTTTCGCCATTCTGACCGGAGCTCACACCCAACACACCCGCAGAATTTCTCGCGGCATTCTGGAAATAGTCGATCCTTCTTTGATGTTTCCTGTAGTTCAAGTTCAAGACTAGATAATGGAACGCCGATGTGAGGAAAACCAGGAAAAGGAGCGTGTGGGATAAAGTTGGTCGGTAACGGGAGTAGTAGTAGCCTGTTCCACGCCATTTGGGAACACCATTCTTGTAGAAGAACTAAACAGGGTGTGTCAGCTTGATCGCGATCGCGTCACGCGGCAGACGACGATGGCACGGGTCATGGTTGGGAAAGAATGATACTATCAATGCTCAACAGCATTGGGGGGTTGATGATACCGGTAGCTCCCAAGTCCAGTTGAGTTGAAAACTTACATTATATCTCTCCCTTCCCTCTGGTGATCTAAGTATCTGAGCTATTACACCCAGTCTCGCAAATCGTTCTTGTATATTCTTCACCCGGGGATTTTTATCGGGACTGTTCAAGAGCAATATGGATTGATTCAATCAGTATATCGTGCGAACCGCGTCACCCGAGTGTGAAATGGGGGAAGAGAAATGGGACATACTGTAGTTCTAACGATTTCTTCCTGTATGCCTTGTTGATCTCAGCTGTCGAAGCTGATGAATCTACTCCAACATGTTTGTAGAAATCTATTCCTTTGCCTATACAAACACCGTCAAATAAGCCGACCATAACCCCAATACTGTCAAGAAACAAGTCATACTCACCCTCAGCAGCTTCGAGCGCACTGACCAGATCGAATATCTCATAATCCTCTTTTGTCCATCTACGCAATACAGATCACAAGATCAGCCTTACTGTCTAGACCAAACCCAAGATCAAGCAAGACCAAGGTAATAGACCAGAACTTACGCGAAAGCACAGGCGACACAGGCCAGAACGACCAGCAAACAAGCTATAGGTCGCATAGTATGTATCCTTTTGCAGCTTGCGATATCGGTTGATCAGCAGTATGGTTCCAACTGGCTAAGAGATCAAGGTAAGGAAGGTGTGGTGGCATGGATTTTTGAATCACTCGCGAAAAAAGACGCGTACACCGTGCGCTGTCAGTAACGTGGCAAAAAGACCCAACCATCAGAATTCAAGTGGCTAATTTAAAACTCTGTCTAATGTAACATGAGATAAATCTCGATAGCTGATCGTGTCGATGAGTGTAGCACCGAGAGCCTATACAGTGATTGGTGAGTTTGTAGCTCCTGATCGGCACTCCTTATCGGCCTGGCATCTCACGACTTGGATCTCTGTCTGGGGCAATTCATCACATCATGTGGCACTACTGCTCGATTGGTAACTCTCAATGTCCATCTCATTCGATTCTGTCTCAGAAGTAAAATCCTCCTCCTCCTCCTCCTCTTGATGATTCCACATTGAAGCTTGGTCGATAAGGGTATCGATACTACTCTCCCCGATCAGATTCAGGCTCGGCTCAAAGTTCCATCCATTGCTGGACCGACGTCGCATGGATTTGTAAATCCATTTTTCGCTGATATCACATCCGGATCCGCATGACGAACTGGACAATTGTGATATATTTGAATTCGATCTTGAAAATTGAGGTCGAACAGCTGAATATACATTAAAATACAGTAAAGCGCCAATGCACATCATCTCGGTCAATGATCCATTACGGTACTTCCATGTGATCGAACTTACCTCGAGGCAATTGATCCGTCTGATTAGATGATAAGAATCCCCAATGCCCGTGATTCTCAGTTGACAATGCATTTTCATATTCGTCGCCTACGGATCTGAGGTTGATTAATGTATCAAGTGTCTTCTTATCACCATCCTTTCTGATTTTGGGTCGCTGATGGAAATACGAGTTGTTACTTCCTGTCCGCCCAGCTAAACAGGGTAATGAACAATCAATCATGTGTTTTGGGCACGTCCCCGGAGTGACATAGGGGTATCGATACTCACTTCCAGCAGTAGATTGACCCCCGGAAGTCCAAGATTTACTTCGACCTAGATTCGGGCTGACTGGAATTCCGATGCGCACAAATCCGTCAGATTAAGTCAGATGACGAATTGAATTACTGCCACTCACATGAAGAAGATCGAGCGAACGAAGAGAACCTGCTATAAAACGTAGATGACATTTGAGCTCGTGTTCGTCAGATCACTCGGTATCTGAATCTCGTATTGCTTCTGTTTCTTGTCGGTAAATGAGTCTGTTTCTTCTCTTTTCGGAATTTATGCACAAATCGAAATAATCTACAACAGTTCACTCCACACGATTGCCGTTGTTCGGATAAGTCACTATAATCATACCACACAGACTCAATGATCGGAAAACCATTTTTGACTCCATACATTCATTCAGAGGTCGATAATTAGGATCAAAAACACCAAGCTCAATCACATGTTAAACACATACGTATACCATCACTCCTTTGACAAGTCCCTTCAAGTCGTTAACCTCCATTGTACTGTCGGGCCTGACCTGAGTCTAAAGCACGTTTACATCCCGTTTCGGACTCGTTCATGTTTCGTATAGCGACTCATTACATAGGTCATCGAGTGTGGATTAAGTCGATACTCACGTGTACGAAGGGTGTAGAAGAAAGGTCAACTGTCCGCAAGGGAATCCATTCCAAAGCAACAGATGCTATAGGTTCTCTGCATACAGTGCCCACACAGTCTTTTCCCGACCTTGATCAATGGGAAGACAGATGACATACACGATACATCAAGATCATTGACATATCCGTTATGAACCCGCATGATAATCCAAGAAACCTCTACTGCCCAACTAATATACCCAGACCTTTCCAACCTCCCACGACTGGTCTTACCAAAGCCAAGCTCTTGTCTAAACCCTCTTCCAACCCTGCTCCTCCAGATTCTACAACCTCTTTTAATATATCTTCTCTGCCTTCCCAAGCGAATTCTATCGACTGATTCAGCTTCTCTCGGAACGCTATGATGGTAGTCTGTAGTGATTTGGATAGTTCGATGTGATCTGAGGTGGCTAGACGCAGGTGTCGGAGAAGGGAGGTAGCTTCGTCTGTTATAGATTATATTATATGGCAAATTAGCTTTGCGCTTTCACTCTGTCAGACATTAGATGTATAGATGAAGTCAGAGTAGAAGGGCGAAGTCAGACTCACTGCTCTTATCGTCAACCCTAACTACCAATCTACCTATACTAGCTACCAGATACTCGTACTCGTCCACTGTACCTTTACGACCAGTAGCTCTCTTTCTGCTTTTCTTGGATTTCGCAGTTTGTCTATTTTACGAGAAAATAACCATTTATAAGCTCAATCGATCCCTACAGTGGAAATGTTCCACTCACCCAGTCATCTTGGTAGTCTGTGAAAAAACAGTCGTAGGAGCCACAGTGTATCTTGTAAATCCAGTAACAGCTGTAGTAGCATTGGTGGCTACGTCTACACCTTCGATAGCAGGTTCAGTATCGACGATGAAGAATGATTCTATATTTCACCCAACGCATTTGAGTAAGATCAGTATCATGACTCTTTATTTCTATTGGTTGACAGAAGAATTTACCAGGATCATTCTCTCTTATCCTCCTCAAGTCTTTCAACCTATTAACTTCCTTGTCCAATTGACCCTCCATCTCTTCAAACGTTTCCATCAGAGCTTCGTGCGCTTCTTCAAGTCCGGGATGAATCATCGATTCAATCAAATCCGATCGGTCGTGAAGGGAGGTCTGCAAATGTAGGTGAGTATACCATCGTGCGCTACGTATGATATGCGAGAGGACGGACTGCACTTACCAATCTATAAGCTTCACTGAACTCTGTTCCTCTACACAAGACATCCACAGCACTGTCAACATCCGAAGCATGTTCGATAAAAACCTGCGAAGCTTCCAAATGTCTTCCCCGAGATGACAGATGATCTGCAGAACATGTCAGCTAGATTCCTCGTGATAGTGGCTATGGTAGCTCACCAGTAACTCTTTCGCATATCTGAATCGTATCATCTTTCGATACTCCCAACTTCTTAGCCAAAGTGAACAGCTCCCTCCAAGCATGGGCTTTCTCATAAGCCTTCAAGGCTTTTTCCTCTTTCTTGGCAAGGATGTAAGCTAGGAATGATTCTCGATTAGCTTGTGCGCCCGTTACTCAAACCATGATGAGATGAGGAGAACATCTCACATATAGCAGCATCGGTAAAATCTCTTCTGTCATATAGGTAATCACCATACAAATCATGTATCACCTACGCACACGGTATTTGATGAGCTTCATACATACTCATCATGATTTGGTACAGACGACTCACCTGGAGATGTTCAGGTTCATCGGCATACAACACAAACGCTTCGTCATATAGCTCGTATCGTGATAGATAAGAAGAAGCTTCCTCGAATCTTTCTGGGCCTACCGTTTAAAGCAATCATTACCAACCCTACTCCATTTGACGAGACTCGAGCACACTTACCGCACTGTTTCAGATTCCTCAATGCACTTTCTCTCCTTGCCAGATGGTCATCTATCATGAATCTTTGATCCCATTTATCCAATGCTCGTAGTTCACGTAAGAACGGTAAGTATTCCTTAGGATCCTATAATGCATAAAAAACATATCAGCTGTAATATCTCTGAGGAGTCAGGAAAGGGATCGACATACTTTCTGAGAATACTGAGCGATCATTAAGACCAATTGGAAATTGTACATTCCCAAAGCGACGTCATACAGCCTGTTCACATCAGAAAGGAAGATGATGTACTTGATAGCATCCTCGACGATCTCAGGGTGATCGGCTACCGATAGAACAAGCAATCAGAGTCAGCTCTGATCACATGATCTGGACACATGGACGAGTAGCTGACTCACCCTGCAGCGTCAAAAGCACTTTCAATCCCGATTCGTAATCTGCAGGTTGCTTGCACACGTGTGTAGTCAAGATAGTTTCCACATATTGTTCCACTCCCCTTTGCTCGAGGATCGATCGAAGGGAATCGCATAATGAGTTGACTTTGTCGATGAGTTTAGACGATCTACCATACCTGCATCAGCTATCTTTTGCCGACTGTTGTGTCATGATGGGGCAGCTCACGAGGAAGAAGGATCTTTACTATGATCGCCATACAATACTCTTGCAGAATCAGCGGAACTACCCATTATACGATGTTAGCATAACGAGATCCAGGTAGAAGGCAGAAATAGCGAATATGATCACTGACTTGAGTGAAGATACGAATAAATTCAAATAATCAACTTCGGGTACTTGTTCAACGAAATCTTTCAGATACTTCATGAATTGAGCGGGGTCAAGATCATATAGTACGTTTAGGTCTAATCGGTGTTTACGACATTGCAAGAAAGCATTTCGATAGTTGCCCCTGAAGCACCATCATCCCAATCAGTCGCCAGCGAAAATTGCCCGTAAAGATGGAAAGTGAAGTAGCAATTGCCACTCACGACAAAACGTCCTGTTTGACTACAGCCAAAACCAAAGCTCTAGGATAAACAGTCTCCAAATTACCTCTAGGCATCTGTAATACCAAACTCATCGAGCTTTCACATGCAGTAACAATCAATGACCCTCTTTCCACCCTTCTTTCATCCCATACCATCTCATGTGGAAATAGGTCATCGCCATGTGCTAAGCGTTTCAACGTAGGTAACGGGGCGTAATGGGATGTTTGAGAAGTAGTAGTGTAAATGAGGAAATCGGGTGTAAGGGTGTAAGAATTCACATTTGATGCGATCGGTGTGGATATAGGTGAAGAAGGTGATAGAGCAGCGAGATGTAATTTTGAATTTGGTGAAAGGGCGAAGATGAGATCGGATGATGCCGAGTAGGATAAAGCGGTTGGATGAGGTCCAAGAGTAACATCTACGGGATGATCGCTGGCTACTACACATACTATATCAACATGGGAGCAGGAAAGAATATGTATAATAAAGCTGGACTTACCACTAGTCAATTGACCTTCCGCAGTTAATACGAGCAATTCTCCTTCTCCGGTCCAAAGTAATCTTTCGATGTCTCCTTCCAGATTCTCAACTTCAGTCTCTTCCTTTTCATCCACCACATTCACTTGACAGCCTATCGAACCCTCTTTCTCAGCCCAAGAGAGTACAGCAACTTTGCCATTAGGTCCGAAAGCGAGCTGCTTGACCAGTCTTTTGCCTTCTGCCCGCAGGTTGGTGGAGTATCGTAATTTGGGTTCAGCGACTTTTCCTCCACCTCTTAGTCTACTTCCGGATTTAGGATCGGGTAATCTAGTATTGAGATCCCAGACTTGTACTAAACCATCGGAGAACAGAACAGCCAAAGAATCGGTCGTATCTGATAGACTAACATGGATTGGCACCGAAGGTAGGTCAAGGTGATATGAGGACATCGGGGGAGGAGTATTTTGAGTTCTGAAAGGTGTTATAAGGAGTTTCTCTGTATGACCGAAGTCAGCACATATCCCTTACAGATTGCAAGATAGCACATACGACCGTCCACCACCGCAACGGATGCAGTATCATGCGGCATAGGCAATCTGGCAGTATACGTATCCCAAACAAACGCTCTGGCTTGAACAAAATCTACAAAGATGATGATGATCAGTATGCAACGGGCAGGTGGAAGATCGGCTCGACTCACCTTCGCCATATAAGTAGATCGATAATGGGTCTTCCGGATGCCATTTGAACCCTTTGAATCTCGGTGATGTGGAATCGTGAGAGAAGAGCTCTTGTTTCAAATAGTAATGGTAATTCTTCATTGACCAAAGTTGGACTAATGACCAATAATCACACTTGTCAGCTAGGCTGCATCCTCTTCTGGTTAGTCGTACAGGAAAAGCTAAATTGAAACTCACCAACATCCTTATCACTCCTTTCAATCCAAATTGCCAACACCTCAGAATCACTATTCCACTGCAAGCCTTTCACTTTCCCATCTTTCCAAGTCTGCTTATCCTCCCTCAATTCGAATCCACCGTGTCTCAACCCATTTCGCTCCAACATCGCTATATCCCATTTACCCTCTCGACCCTCGCCTCCACCAGGATACCCATATCTTATCAAAGTGGATATGAGGTTTCCTGTAGGTCTCCAGCTCAGATTACCTTCTAAACCAGGTAAATTTTCAGAAGTCGCTGACAACTTAGGTACGAATCCTGTATTTGAATCTCGAGAATATATCCTAATTTGTCGTCGGGCTGACTCTCCATCTGAATATGGATCTAAGGATGATATAGCGAAATAAGAAGCATCACCTCGGAAAGTTATATATGGTAGACCGGAATCGGTAGGATGTGAGAGTGATTGAGAGCTGTTGATGGGCTGTTTGGCAGCTGCCTTTCCAAGTGATCCGTGAAATTGGGTTTGCCTAGATCCCCAACCGACGTTGATGAATTTGTCTACAAAGGTCGTGCATATTAGCTATACTGTGTCATGACAGGTGAGGAAGCGAAGAGAGAAGGAGCAGGATGAATTTTCCGATAGTGAGGAAGACTTGTCAGATATTGTTTAATCTCGTACTCACCTTCACCAAAATCATCTGATCGTAGTGGTTCTTCATGTATAACATCGAAATGTCTCGTCATACAGACTAAGTTATCTTCTCCAGTCATTAGTACAATCTGCTCATCGTCCGGTGCCCACGCAGCAGCTTTTATACCGCTATCCACCGATCCGACGACTTCGACCTGCCCCATTGACACTTTCAGTAAGCTGCATTCGACTATGGCGATATGACGATAGCTTACAGGGGCGACACCACCATCTTCACCTTCCAACGCTAATGTAGCTATATCACCACCTGCCAGAAGTATCACCAACGATCTATCGTCCGGTAAAAAATGTAGGTCTAACGTTTCACCCCGATGAGCGGGCTTAGGGAAAGGTGCGAGAACTGGGGATGTGAATGATGCGATAACCTACGGCATCATTTGATATCAGCTGATACAGTCACAACTGAGCAATGTTTTAGGCTGATCTCACCTCGGGTTCTGAATTATCCGTTGAGATCTGTAGTATGTCAATCTCGATACCACCATCATCGCTTGATCTCTCTACCGTCACATAGACCGTTCCATCCTCGGGATTGATAGCTATATTCCCAGCTTGACTTGATGAGCCGAACTGTTCGAGGGATGAGATATGGACTCCTAAGGGTGTGAGGGATCTCATCGTGCTTGTCTGGTAATCTTCCCAAGCTTTATTCGAAGATCTATCTTAGAAGTCAAAGCCAAAGTCCATCTCAATCGAGCAATGAGAGTATCCAGAGCACCAAAATTCTGAACATTTTGACACCTGATGTTCCACGAGCGGCGATGACCGCCATTCCACGTTATCAGGTGTGTCATCATCACTTACTCACTGAAGTAAGTTAGTTGACCGAATGTTCTCCAATAAGCTTGACTGAACACAACTTCTGTCTCTTTACATTGTAGTCACAGTCACCATCAAGGAGAATACACAAGATGTCCGATCCAACTATAAAAGGTCTCCCACCTCCTCCTGTCAAATACGACGGATCGAATTTCCGAATCGCCATCGTTCACGCCAGATGGAACGATGCGATCATCAAGGCTCTCTTGGAAGGGACGATTAACAAGTTGAAAGAGCAAGGCGTGAAAGAGGAGAATATCGTGGTGAAGAGTGTACCAGGCAGTTACGAGCTGCCTTTTGCTACCAAGCAGTGAGTAATTTCTCCTGGCATCAAGGTATTTTAACAGTATGACTATATCCATTGCGCACTGTGATCATACATCTTTTCAAATGGAGGAGTCATTGTGAATGCTGATTTGTCATACTTTTGTCACTAGACTCATCGAAGCAGGTAAAGTCCAATCCGCCAATGCCGCTCCTTCAATGATAGCCTCAACCACCAACCTCCTCTCTCTCATCGATAACAACACTTCATCCCAACCATCCGAACCCAAACCATCATCAACCTCAACTGGTCCATTGACCACTCCATTCGACGCTGTCATCTCGATTGGATGCTTGATCAAAGGTTCAACGATGCACTTCGAGTATATCTGCGATTCTGTCACCCACGGATTAATGCGAATTCAACTGGATACCGGGACACCAGTCGTTTTCGGTGTGTTGACCGCTTTAAATGATGATCAAGCACTTGAGAGAGCTGGGATTGGAAGAGGGGAAAAAGGTAAAGGCCATAGTAAGTCATGCGTTTTTGACACCCTCAACAAATCAAGCTTCTTGATCATTCATATTATCGAAACAAAAGAAATTCAAACACCTCTCCCTCTTTCTTTCGAGAAGCCACCTCATGTTTCTGCTAGTCTGACTGCTGACCCATGCTACTCCTGCTCGTTACAGACCATGGTGAAGATTGGGGTTTGGCAGCTGTCGAGCTTGCCGCTCAGAACAAAGATTGGACGAAAGGCGTACTTTGATTAAGTAGTCGAGTGATCAAGCAGTAAAACAAACATCAAATATGAATAGAAACCATATATATATATATATGCATTCCAACTTATATAAGATACTATAGGATACTTTGATAACGACAGTTTGCCTTCTATTTCCATACGAGATAGAAAGAAATACTTCAGCGACTTGCGATTTGGTCTGTGTCATACATGGACCGCATCAGCGATCCGTGGGCAATTGCCAGATCGAGAAGAGCTATGGATGTACTCCTGCAGATTATTACTCTTTATGCCATTGCGGCTCCTGGAATCAATCAATGTTGTTCTGGGCCTTTTTGGTGGATGGATCGATTAATCCAAATGAAACCGGGATAGGGTTAGACCACTTTTATGCTTGTAATCGGCATTACAACTCACTCTAATCCGACTCCCGATGCCCATAACAGCTTTTTGTAATGAGCCGTTTCACCCTGAAGTCGACACCCCTAAAAAGAGAATGGTACCCTGTGTGTCCGATGTCACCCTTAATCGCTCCCCCACATGTCAACTCCTACTACCACCCACCTTACATACAGCATACAACCACAAGCCTCTCTCATACACGCAGACGACGGAGGAGCAAGTGGAGTAACAGCAGCATCATCATACTGTTGCTCATGATCTTCACATCTTTCACCAGCACCATCGAACCCAGCAATCATCTCGACACGTCACCAGATCAAACGCCAAAAAGCGAAAAGTACGAGTAGTGGGATTTAGTAAGGGGTTAACTAGTTGTTATTCAGCTTCAGCTGGGACGCGCCTAAACCATACTACTTCTGATCCAACTCGGACTTATACCAACACCTCAACACCTTGACTACCTATATATCTATACACCTCGACCATATCTCGATATAACACTGGTCTATACATATCCATCCATCCGCCTATCCACTCGCATCAGGATCAACGTATAGAGAGGTATCGGTTGATCAACATACCCCACAATGTCATCTCCTTCGCAGAATAGAGGAATGGTACCGCCGCCTGGCACATGGTCATCTTCATCTTCGACATCGAACAGTATCAGACACCTGGATGGTGGATCGGGGACAACTAGGAGGTCAATAGATACTCAGCATAATCCTCCCGAAGCATCTTCATCTTCTAGACGGACGTCGATGACCTCGATCCACAATTCACCTACTTCCATCTCATCTTCTTCAAAGCATCATATCGTTGGAAATAGACATAACAACAACGAACATGAAAACGGTAATGGAGACAGAAGATTACCTAGGATAACAACATCAAATACGGATAATGAAGATGAAGTAGGCCAAGGACATGGTCAAGGACCAAGATCAGCACCTATAACTGGTTCTTCAGGACCTTTAAGACCTTTTACAAATGGTGTTAATACCAATAATTTGAATGGACCGTTAAGATCAAGCTCATCGCCTGATCCATGGACAACTACCCATTCGTATTCACAGAGAAGTTCACCATCAAATTCACCAATAGACCATCGTCCGAATTTCGCTGGTTCAGGTTCATCACCTAACAATCGTGTCGGATCACCTCAACCTCCAAATTTAGGTCCGCCTTTTCCACATGGATCGAATCATAGGAGTCTCAACGCCAACCCGAGTAATAGACCGGAACCATCACGTATAGCTTCAGAGAGAGATAGGTCAAGAGATCGTGATAGAGAAAGGACAATTACACCTCAACAATCATCGCATTCCTTATCTACCGATAGTCATAGTCATTATACTGGACCCTCGTCATCCTCTGCAGCCGACCAATCCCAGGCTCAACCTTCGTTGGTGTGGCCTCAACCGAGGACGAGGAGGGAAGGTGGTGGGAATACTTTTTGTGGTCAGTGCGGTCAGACGGTGCACGGTCAATTTGTGAGAGCAATGGGCAAAGTGTATCATCTGAATTGTTTCAGATGTAAGGTGAGTTCTGAACTCTCATCTCTCATGGGACAGTATATAAAAGTGAGTCTCTCATGCTGATGTCTTGTTTTCACTCCAAACAGGACTGTAATAAAGTTGTAGCACAGAAGTTCTTCCCTGTAGAGGATGGAGATGGGATGTACCCATTATGTGAAAGGGATTATTTCGCTAGGTTGGATCTGATCTGTGCCAAATGTGATCAAGCACTTAGAGCGAGTTATATAACTGCTTGTGGTGAGTGCAATCACCACCATATACACAGTAAGATGGGGCATAGCTGATGTTTGGGTTTGCTATGCAAAGGCAACAAATATCATGTGGAGCATTTCACTTGTTCAGAGTGTGATGTGCTGTTCGGACCGAATGATTCGTATTATGAGCATGGAGGGAAAGTTTGTAAGTGTTGGATATAGACCCAAACCTGTGCAATTCTACTACAAGAGGCTCACCTGAACTATGTGTTCTCCTTTCCGCCAATCAGACTGTCATTATCACTATTCAACACAATTCGCTGTAAAGTGTGTAGGTTGTGAGACAGCCATACTGAAGCAGTTCGTCGAGATGAATAGGAATGGTAGGGATGAATGTTGGCATCCTGAATGTTATATGATTTCGAAGGTATGTGTACATCCCATACCACCCCCTCCCAGCTTCAGAATGATCTGACCGTCATAATTCTTCTTTAGTTCTGGAACGTGCGGCTCGCATCCAAAACATTCAATACACCCGCCTCATCCGCTGTATCATCCACTATCTCCCTACTTGAAATGTCTTCTTCCACCGCTCCTGGCGCACCTGTCAACTCACTGTCCATGCAGACCATCCAGCCTCCAACGCCAAGTCCAAATAGCGAAGCGGGAATGACACCCGGTGAACTGAAAGATAGACAGGAAGCGATGGAGATGAAAGTGCAGCAGATATGGCATGTCTTATCTGGATATGAAGAATCTTCGGCTGCCCTAATAGGAGACATGTTAAGAGCAGTGAATGAAAGGCGATTATTGGATATCATTCTATTGGCGGAACGGTTCATACTGCATGTGGAAACGCTCTTTGCAGTAATTGATGATCTGGAAGCTCAATTCGCGCAGTCGGGTGCAAAAGGTAAGTCGAAACTTCCTTTTGGAGAAAAGGGCTCAACCGCTCACCTCGACTGCTCGTGATCAGGCATGGCGCACGCTCGAGAGGCGAAACAGCTTTGTCGGAAGCTTGTCAACCTATTCTCAACGATGTCACAGATATCGCCATCAGGAGGGCAAGCACCAAACAACTCCGAACTGTTCACCTTGATCACTCAACTTGCTCATTATCTCAAGATCTTGATACGGATAGCTCTAACGGGATCGATAAAATTGGAAAGGGATCATTTCAATACTACCGCCATGACCAACTGTTTAGCTAGGCTAAATCTTCTCGCAATGGATAATGGTGATCCGACGGTTAAGAAGAGAGGAGATTTTCCGGATCACACACCTACACCTAGACCTTCAATCAAAGCGGATGAAACGCAAGGTGGAACGGCTGCTTCAGCGGGTGATGAAGAGCAGCTCAAGCGGAGTATAGAAGCTTTGACTAGACATCCTAATGGGTATATAAGTAGTACCAAGGATATCGCCTATGGGTATCGGAGTCTGGCGGTGAGTACAAGTTTGGGAGTCGTCATTCGTCTGCGACTGCGTTTGGCTTATTCATCCTCCAAAATCCTTTATATAGCCTGAAGTCACTGGTGAAACTACATTACGTGGACCTCAATCTGAAGATTTCATACCGCCTGAAGGGTGTGCCAACTGCAAGACAGCGATTGAGGAGGATTGTGTACGTTCGGGGATGTTTAATAGATGGCATTCAGCTTGTGTCATCTGTTTGGTATGCGGTGAAACTTCTTTACAACCTCTACCTAAAGATGATACCACGACAGATGATGGATCATCACATTCACATACCGACGTAATACCCACCAATACCAACAATAACCATAAACCCACTTCTCAACAGAAACGATTACCTGCCCGAGCGGATTTCTTCTATTTCGAGGCTATAACCAGAATCGAGGAAGTGCCCTCATCGATATATTGTGGATCCCACAAGACCAATAGCTGCGTACAAGGATTCAACGCCGTTTCGAGATTAGAGCAATATGCTTTCTTATTGCATATTGCGTTGAGAAGGTTATACGTGCATTTCAGGATACATCATGATTTACCAAGTGGTGAGTGTAGTACGAATCCCATGAACCTTCTTTTCCTTCCGCTTCCAATGAACCTTGTTTAAATCCAGCGGCGAATACATCAGTGCTATCTCGTCTAACTTTTGTATTTCTACTTCTTTCTTTCATCATTACATCTTTCTCTTCCTTCGCTTCTGATGATAACTTGACGTTCAAACATTAAATATATATCATGACATTCTCGCTAATATTGCCTATCCGTCGACGACGTGCAGTGCGAGACCACGGTATATCAGATCGTTCAGAACACGAAGTGAAACGAATGAAGTCCGTCACACTAGATAGGAAATTATCATCTACCGCTAGATTACCTCAACGGTCGATGGTCGTAGAGTCACCAGCTGGAAGAATGGCGGATGCAAATGGTCAAGTGGTGTCAGCTCGAGCCGAGACTTCTCAACAACAATCCCTTACCGCTTCTACGTCTAATCTGACAATCACCGGGTCCAATTCCAACATTGGTGGACCGGAGATAGTTGCGATAACAAGTGAAGGAGAACCAATCGATCCTGATGATCCGCCCTCGTCAGCTACTGTCGATGTCCTCCGACCTCCATTCGCAAGGAACAACACTTCAGTCATGATCATCAATGAAAATAATGACTTGGATCCTACTGGCTCCAATCTAGAGGCTGATAATTTGACTATGCCAAACATCGGACCTGAAGATGATGCGATTACATTAGGTGATATACCGATGTTGGCGAATGTCACTTCCAGAGCTTCATCCAATAATATCAATAACGAAAGGCATCTACCGCTTTTATCGACTCTGAACCCACTTCAATCCGTCATATTGAAACATTTCGCTTTGCTACAGTTGAGTAAATCCGGCTTGGGCCATCTGATAGATCTGGATGATATACTGGAATTGTTGGAGGTGAGGAAGAATCAGTGGTGGAATAAGATTTTCAAAGGTACAGCAAAAGAGAAACAGAAGAAGAAAGGTGAGTATGCAATCCCTTCCAGACAATAGATTTTGATGCAGTGGGTTGACAGTCAAGCTGATACATCGTTATGTCAATACTATAGGTATTTTCGGTGTACCAATTGAGATTCTCGTGGAACGGACTGGATCAGATTCGTCCCTTGGTGCTTCGAATGCTCAGTTGAGAGTGCCTGAATTTATCGAAGATATAGTATCCACCATGAGACAAATGGGTGAGTCATGTTACACACACGTCGTCCCTGATCATGAGCCCTTGCACTTGCCTGCAAGGATCATGGTGTATTAGGCAGTCAGCTGATACCGATGTTCCTCATAGATATGGCCGTCGAAGGTATATTCCGTAAAAACGGTAACATCCGAAAACTTCAGCAACTTTGTGATGCTCTGGACAAAGATTCGACTCAGGTCAATTTATCCGACGAAAATGCCATTCAATTAGCTGCGTTGTTGAAGAGGTTCTTGAGGGAGATGCCAGATCCTCTCCTGACTTTCAGATTGCACAAGTTGTTCTGTGCTGCTGCTTGTGAGTCATAAACATAGTCCCGATACTATTCAAGTAAATTTCGATACTGATAAGCTGTTCTTCATGTAGCGCTTCAAAACCCCGATGATCGTAAACGAGTTCTTCACCTACTTGTCTGTCTACTCCCACGGTACAACAGAGATACGATGGAAGTCCTGTTCGTCTTCTTACGATGGGTGGCTTCCTTCTCTTACAAAGACGAGGAGACGGGTTCTCGAATGGATCTAGGGAACTTGGCAACCGTCATCTGTCCTTCAATTTTATATGCCAAAGGAGCTAATGCGGCTAAAGATGAGAGTTTCATTGGAATCCAGGCTGTTCAACAACTATTGGAAAATCAAGATGAATTTTATCATGTTCCTGCAGAATTGGTATTCGTCATTCAAGAGAATATATATTCGATATTCGCGAAAGAATTGGATTTACCGCCCAAAGAGATTCATCGACATTGTTCGAAATACATGCAAGCTAGAGGACAAGCTTTATCTTCGGGTCTTCAACCTCCTCAACCTCAATATACATCTATATCAAGTAATCCTAAATATAGTCCTGTCGGTGGCAACACTCTACTACCTAGTTCGAATTCCCAAAACACGATACAACAAAGTCAACAAGGGCAACAGCAGCATCAGGGGCTTAGAGAGAGACCATCTGATCCTAGATTATCTACTCGAGGGGAAATGATACCTTCCAATTCTGATCCTTCTCAGATGAACAGTACGTACCGACCTGGAAGTAGACCGACATCATGGATCCAAAACACAAGGGGAAATTCACAATCGTCTTTGTCATCTCCATCGAACCAACAACCTAACCCTACCGGAGGGAACTGGGAAAGAGATAGGAGACCCCCTCAAGCTCCTTTCCAACAGAATGGATCTAGACAATCTTCCTCCCGTGGCAGTGCGCCGTCCAGTCCCGGTCCTGGAGAAGAGGGTAGGAGAAGTATAAACATGGATAGAGAGAGGAGTTGGACACCTACCAATGGGTTGGAGTATCAACAGCAACAACAGGGACAACATCCTTTTGCTCAACAGCAACGATAGTTCTGTGAAATTGTATCTAGGTGGATTAGCTGGGCAGGTGAGAGATGGATGGACAATATACGGTTGCTTTCTTTTGTTTCAGAAAAGGGTGATACTTCTTTCATTCATCTTGTGTTTGTCTTGTCCATCATTCCGAAGATAGATGGACGAATGTATATACATAGTTTTTTTCTTTCTTAATCTATATTTCCGTCTTCTTCGACGGACATTCCTACTTGATATACCACCACATCATCGTTATATATATCCAAAGATTCTCTTTAAACGGTCATGATTTCTTTCTTTTTGATTCTTATGGTGTGGTTTTGCTCTTCTTTTTTTCTTGTTGAGATCAAGGGATATAAATATCAAATGCATTATTTCATGTATCATATCACAATCACACTTAGCTACGACTAATAAAGAAATCAATGGAATGTCGAAAAACTTCAAAGTGCCTTCTCATAGGAATGATATTCGAGAACACACTCTGCAAAGTTTTTTACAAATCGTTATTCTCGAAAATAATGATTTTGGATTTGATGTAGCCACCTAGTTTATCCCTTTTCCAACATGATGAATGGTAGTTGGTGGGAAGATAAAAGTGGCGTATACGTGTGTGGAGAGTAGGATGAGAGTAAGAAAGAAGGAATAGAGAAAAGAAGATATAAAAGATGATTCTGATGATGGTGGAAAGATGGTATAATACAAGTTGAGGCAGAGTTATGTGTCGTGATTTTGAAGAGGAATAGGAAGAGTGATATCGAGTATAACTTGCCGTTCGAACAAGTATGACCATGATTTAGATTAGTAGCTTCGATTCGAGATCAGTCAAGTAAAAGCTTTCAGTATAGCATATACCGAACTGGGTATAACACCTCGTATGTATACTATTCATACGAATGAGACTTTCAATCATGTTATACGAATTACCTTTCTTTACCTTTACTTCATCTTTTTTTTTCTTTTGAATCTTGTAAAGAATATGGGTATACTTAAGAATATGAGCATTTCAATTAAATCCCCATACAACAGATCGATCATCAACCCTCTTAAAAAAAGGGATCGATCAGTCCTGCGGGGCGCTCTTCTCTCCCCGAAAGGAGAGTATCTTCCTTCTGACCACCTGATTTAGCGAATCTGTTGTGAAGTATGGTTATAAGAATAGGTTCGTCTAAATTGCGATGGTGTACCATAAGAAAAAGAAGAGAAAGAAGAATAACAAAATGGGAAACAACTGAAATTTCAATGTACCAGGCGATACGACACTCCAGAACACCCGTGTCTACTATGCGGTTGGGATAAAATGATTAAAATGAAGGATGAAAGATATTCGACAGATCCGCTTGGTTTGGTATGGTTTGGTATGGTGACGCGTGGAATGGACAAGGAACAAGGACGCGCTTGGACCCACCACCACCACACAGCGCAATAGCATACTCGTAGCATGATCAGACAGCATACACGATAAAAGAGGCATGTGTGAACATCTTACTCGTTCTCATCAGTTCAAATCATTCACGAACATAGACATACATATATTTATATACCCTCCACGACTCACTGAACGACTAACGAATACCAACTAGATCACAACCACAATGGTGAGTGAGCTGTTCTCACCCCCACTTAGCATCTTGCTTGACTGCTATCTTTTCACTTGGTCATTCGGTAATGGGTGGCAATGCTGATCCTTCCTTCTCACCTTGGCAGGACAAAATCAAGGAGGTGAGCTGCATGGTTCCAAGTGAACGAAGATCTGTAGCTTTAGCTAACAACCACCCGAAATCAGCGATTCACCATCCTCGGTCAAAAGATCGAAGCTGCCGAGTCTAGAGCCGAGGAAGCTGAGGCTGAAAACAAGAAGGTGGGTGTGACCTTGGATAGATAAGGACGAATGCTGAATTATCGTTACCTTTCCCTTTTTCCCACGAAATCTTATTATGCCTCAACATCAAATACTCTACCATCACTGTACTGAACGAAACCCCAATCATTGGACTCAATCGTATATCCTTCCTTCCTATATTTGTTGATAAATTCCTCTCTCCATACAACTTACACACTCTTCCTTCCTGCAACCTTCCCTTGCCCTACCACACAGCTCAACCAAACCCTTCTCGAGCGTGACCAAGAGATCGCCTCCTTACAACACAAGTTATCCCTCGCCGAATCCGAATTGGAGAAATCGGAAAATCAAATTAAGGATCTGAAATCCGCTTCAGAGGAAGGTGAGACTCACAAGACCACGGGGGAGAACTTGGCTAGAAAAGTACAATTGTTGGAAGAAGAGTTGGATAAGGCTGAAAAGGATTTGAAGGATACTACTGAGAAGTGAGTGGGAAAATCTGTTGTGTATTTGAAAAGGATTCGTTCTGTTCTGTTGGAGAAGGATTCTCTTCTCTTCAATGTGTTTAGTTTGACATAGGTGCTTCATTTGTGTAATCCTCTAAGAATCGTCGCATTTGTTATCTTACCCCTCTTTTCCAAAGATCGGGATCGCTCATCTATCACAATCCTGATGCTTTACCTCACATTTATGTCGAAGGAATCTTCTGTCATATTTATGTCCTTGTTCTTTCACTTTGTGTATACGTGCTTATTGAGCTACTCACCGCAGACTCAGACAAGTCGACGTCAAGGCCGAACATTTCGAGAGACAAGTAGCACGAGCCGAGCAAGAGAGAGACGAATGGGAGAGAAAGCACGGGGTGGGTTGTCGTTTCTCCTTCTTCGAACTCATTCTCAATCTTCTTCGCCTTATCTTCATACATGCCCCTCCTCCTGCTCGCCTGTTGCATCTCCTCTTGCTTCTAATTCTTGTCTTGCTGACTATCTCACATTCCATTCAAACAGGAAGCGGTCGAGAAATACCAACAATCCAAGAGAGAACTCGACGAAGTTGTCGCTCAAATGGAATCTTTGGTGGGTCAATCTCCCCCTGTGATTTCATGTTATAGCTGATCTTGTTTGCTATACAGTAAATTCCATACATACATTCTTACTTCGTTTGTTCACTCGTCACCAACATCACTATATGAATTTTATTCTTTACCCGTTCACTATACGATCAGATATGAGAGATGCACCATGTGTCTTGTACGATGCGTGTAGTGAAAGGTATACTTACTCACGACTTGTTTGGTGTATGGCATTCATCCATACACTGTCAGTCATATATGATACGGGACTGTTAACAAACAGTGACATCAAGGGTTCTCATTGTAGTGATCCGCGATCAACGCTGAAGGGAGGATCAACTCGGCTATTCTGGATGAGGTCCATCCAATCCTCTTATTCAGACATAGGTGATACCTTTCACTCTTATTCTCGATGTTCACCCGACCCTCAATCCATCGAAAGGATACCTATATCACAATTACAGCAGTTCCTGAATCATCGCTTTGAGGTTGTTTGACAGTCATATAATCGTTTGGATGGGTTGCCACGTTGCAAACCTCAAAACAGACTACATTGATCGTCAGAAGTCGAGGTCGAGGATGACTCACGATGAAACGGGGCTAATTTTATTTGTGATAGGATCTGATGGTTTGATGGTAAAACGGATCTAAGGGTGGAGTGGGAGAGAAGGGTTATCTCAGCGAAACGCATAATCAAATACTTCATCTTCAATAGAACTTAATCGACGACCTACAATCAAGTTGATGATCAGAATACACCTATTCCTCGACACTCTTCAGGGATGTCTTTGATAAAGCATAACGACCAAAGAGACCTAACATACTATCTAATTTATCTTGGAACAGTGTCAGTGTCAGTGTCAGTACTAGTGCTAGTGCTTACTGATCGAAAGGACTGATGAGCAATGATAATGCAATGATGGAAAGGAGGGGGGTGTCTCACTTCGGATCAGTGGTGTTGGCTGTTCGGACTTGAGCGTTGATGGGGAATGGGAATGGGTGGGTGGGTGAAGGAGTGTTTGTGGATTGTGATCCATCGAGTAGTAGAATGTTTTGGGGAGATACTGTTTCGAGTATGTGTGACAGGGTAGGTATATATACTGACTTTCATGTGCTGCCTAAGATCTATGAAGATAATTAAGAGTAATCTTCTGATATCGAAAGATAACTATCGAATCTCTTACAGCAACTAAGGCAATACCACACAACTGTCAACCTCGATCTCATCTCATAATACTACACAACCTAGAGTCCATACCGACTACCCAATCAATAGTCAGCGAAATGGCTAGTATCAGCTCAAAAACACTCTCATGCAACATTCCCGTATATCGACTTACTTACACAACTACGCCGTCATCCGTGGTCGACCCTAAACAAATCGCCTTCGAGCAGTACCTTGCACAGAGATGGAAAGGGGAGAAAGCTAAGGAAGGTTTGGGAGAATGGAATAAGGAGTTACCTGTCTTTTGGGAAGGTGCTGGACCCGAGGGACTGGGAAGAGACAGGGACAGGGAGAGGGATCAAGAGAGTTAGTTATTGAGATGGTGAGCTGATAATTTGTCAATCATACCATGTCGTACAAAATCAAATCGAAGTTCAGACACTGATCTAATCCATTCACATAGGGTTCATAAAGCACACCGCCTAATGGGACTGGTTGTCGATTAGACGGAGGTACCGATAAGTTATGGATGGATATAGGAAAGTATATATCAACCAACTCTCGAAATATGCATTTTCGCTGCCTCATGATGATACCGTAAAAATCCAGTCCTACCATATCTATGTCTCCAAGTACGGAAATCTAGCTTAGCATTCAAATTGATTGATAAAGTACCCATTTTTGGTTGCATGATATCAAGTTGTATCGTACTTATGTTCTAAGTGAATTAAGATATAAGTTTCTTTCTATAACTACAGGATGTCGCATTTCCGGATCTCACACTCTGTACGATGCATGCAGTACAGTATCATCACTTTATGTATGTACATTTTTATCACCGATTCGATCCATCCATTCTAATCCCAATCCTCAAACCTTCCAAACCCCGTTCTAAATACTGTCTTCCTCATGATCCGACTGTTGAGGTTCAGTTTGCCTCAAATAAGTATCAAAATCGATTCTTCTGTTCCCTTCCTCTTTCCCCCCCAAACGGACGTCTTTAACGAAAACTCTGATTGGCTTTTGCTTACTGGGATGAACAGGTTTAGACAATGGTTCGGTATTTTTGGAGGTAGGTGCAACGTAATTATTATTGTTTGGTCCAATACCGGTTGCCTTTCCCGATAATCGAATAGGGAATAACCGAGAATGAGGAGGCGGAGAAGAAGAAGGAGGAGGTTTGGATAACGATGTATTAGAAAGTTGTCGAAGAAAATCTTGCGAAATTTCTTTTTTTAGATACTCTAGTGATTTGTGACCTTCCTTAATCATCAAATTCAATTCCTCTTCTTTCTCTTTTAATCTGGATTCCATCATATTTCCTGACAATCTGATCATCGAAAGAGCTTGATTTTTGCTGTCTTTGATTGAATTCAAGTATTGTTTCGCCCTGTCATCTTCTTTCTTCGTATCTTTTTTAGTTTTTCGAATTTGAGAGATAGCATCTTGAGTGGCATTTTTAATTGATAATAATCTCTTGTTCAATTCTTTGTCTCCTTCCTCCTCTTCTGTCTTCATTTTGAGTTGTAATTTCTTCATCATACGAGATTCCATCTCTTCAAAGTGACATCTATCAACTATGGTATCTTTATCAGATTGTTCTTGTTTTGATTCCAACTCCCCTAATTTAATCTGAAGTTCATCAATCCTTGCTTGGTCTTCTAAAAATCTCAACGAGATCAGATGATGCTCCTCTCTTTCGACTTGCAACTTCATTTCCAGATCCTGTTTCTCTCTTGAGATTTGCCTGACCTTTTCTTTCTCTTCTTGCAGATGATCGTTGAGCAATTTAATTTGATCGGTCGAAATCGTAGCTTGTCGTTCGAGTAATCCTAGTCGTGCGAGAATTTCATGATACATTTCGGGAGAAATGGCGAGAGCATTTGAGGACTTGGTTGAAGTATCGAATGTACCGGCTACCTCTAGTACGATGATGTCACCATCGACTTGAGGAACTGATGGTGTAGGAGTAGTGGCGGAGGATGCATTAGGTAAATGAATGTTCAGTGTGACTCCAATTGGGCTTGGGGCGAGGCTGTTATGACCTTGATGAATGGGCATTCTGTTAGATCGTATACTAGAAAGAAAAGTCAGCTCGGACTTCTATGCGAGTAGTGCGTAAGACGATGAGAATCTCACCTAAGTCAGAGGAATACTCCAATCAGCGTGTAGTGAAAAGGAAAGGGAAGAAAAGATTTTATGATTTTGAACACGATGGGAAAGTGAATATAACAACAGCATGGAATCCGTTTGATCCTTCTTGTCCTCTTCTCTTTCATGTTTCTGGTCGTCGAGCTGAAGTGAAAGTAAAAAAGTCATACAATACCCCCGAAACAGATTGAGCTTCCTACCGCCACCATCAAGGGGCAGTAATCACTTGATTGATGATTGATCAATCACTATCAGTGGCTCCATCACCATCACCCATCACCATCAATGTCTCATTCTCTTCAAATCCCTCGGAATGTCGCCGAGCGGAGCGTGAGGAGTTTCAACGACGAGGATGATGGTAATTGGATTAGAAGCAATAACATGACGTGAGAGGTACTGCGCTCATTCCGAGGCATTGGTTCTTGTTCACAACGGTTATATACATTTTCGTCTCTCCATGTACAGCGTATCGTGTATTCCCGTCTGCCACCCCTTCAAATTCTATGACACGGTATATCAACCACTGCTTCAGGTGTCGCTGAAGATCCATATATATCGCTCGTTGATTATGATATTCACATGATTTCTGATGTAGTAAATATATACCTTTTACACGCATGCACAAGCCGAAAACGAGTCTAAAACAGACCAGCTGTTCGAATATGATTGATGATCCCAAACACAAGTGTAAGTGTATCTTAGTCCTCCTAATGAACTTCATCCCCTTCTTCTTATTGCTATCCAGCCTAATCCTTGCTAGTCTACTCTTTATTCCTCGGTTTGAACCCATACAAGATCGCCTGATCATCATCTAACCCCAATCCCGTCGGATCATCCATCTCTTCCTCTTCCTCTTCTTCACCGGTTGGTACTCCTTGATATGGATGAGGTTGAGGACTGGTCCACGTATCTCGCTCATCGATAGCATCAGGTTCGATCTCCTGTGTAGCAGTATATCTCTGTGGGGTAGTTCGAGTGGGTAAAGAAGTAGGTATGGATATTTGAGAAGGTGGATCCAATACGTATTCCCTATTTTGAGGTATCCCATTCCTGACATCACCATTCCCAGTACCATTACTATTCTGATTGTGGTTCTCACCATCTTTCATATTATTCTCTAACTGATTCAGCCTTTCCTCCAAGCGTTGTATCGTATTTCTATAATTTACATTCACCCTTCTCTCCTCGGTCAAGTCCCTTTCCACTCTCTCTAATCGTTGTATGAAGCTATTTGCAAGACCAAGTAAAATAGATTCGGGTCCGAAGGCCGGGGCAGAAGAAGGTGAAGAAGAGCTTTGTGGTTGATTGGTGGATGTTGAAGGGACAGGTTGGGAAGTAGAAGTAGGAGGATTATTCTGATGCTGCTGCTGCGGGGCGGTACCAGGAGCAGGGGGAACCGCTACTTGCAGACCCAAATTCGAGCCGAGTGGAATGGAGCAGTCAAGTGAAAGAGACTGGATGTTGAGCTGGAGTTTCATCGCCTCTGGACCATTGGTGGGAGTAGGCACGGGACCTTTGGGAAGGGAGGAGGAAGAAGAGGAGTAATTTGGAGGTTGTGAAGGGATTGAGCCTGAACCTGACATGTCGTTTGGTAAGGTTATTTGTTCGTTTCGTTTCGTTGTTGTGGTATGTACGCCTCGGGTTGGTATGTCAGGGGGTTTTGATGATGTTGTTGGATGAGTTTTGCACTGTGCTGTCCTCTCGTGTGACGGCTACAAGAACAAAGCAACAACTTACTTTAGCATTTTATCTAAAGTAACAATAAAATACAGTTACGTCATCCCTGCTATTGCTGTCAATCCAATGGCAAAGATCAGGCAGAAAAGCAACCCCCGATGCATTCTAACAGATCTATATATATATATATATATATGTGTGTGTGTGTTTGTACATGCATGTCATTCTAACATCCGCCCGAACAATATCCTCCACCTGCAATCCCACATCCAAAACAACTCAAAGCCCTCACACCCGTGCTGGCCATAGTGAGCGTGACGATACTCAACACTCCTTCACCCAATACAAAACCACTCGCTACTACTATAGCCAAAAGTGGTGTCTCTCCGGTAGGTGAGCTCTTGGAAGCTCGATAGGCGATATAACCACCTATCAACCTTGCTATAGAGAACGAAGGTGAATTCAAGAACCCTACTGCGAATGCTATTCCAGACGGCAGATACTGAATCCACTTTTGAGATGAAGAGGTAAGATATTTCTTGAACGCTTTCATAGCTGATATGATACCGAACAAGAGGCCGAAAGATAACATGAATGGTATGACGTGGGATGGTAATTGACCGTTATTCAGTAATCGAGCGAGGTTCAACCTATATACGTTCATTAGCCCGAGTCACATACTTGGAAAGTGTACTGCGAACTTACCATATACCTGCAGATGGAACTGCAAATTGTGGACCGGGTATTTCGTACGTAGAAGTATAAAATTTGTATCCCGCAGTAGCGACAAACACACTTGCCAGTGAACCTATCATCTGACCGTAAAATTGACTTCGAGGTGATGCTCGGAGGAGATGTCCCGTCTTGAGATCTTGCATGAGATCACCGGCTCTACAAGGATTGAAGGTCAAGCTAAAAGCGACAGATATTCAGTTGAATTGACTCACTGCTGAGCACCCGCCTCAGCTACACCACCTGCAATGATGTTCGCTACTACGTTTCCAGGTTGGAGAACAGCGAAGATCAATTGACTAATTTTCCCTATACCTGAAACCTATATACACAATAGAAATTAATTAGCTAATTAGCTATGTAGAGAGGGAAGACTAGCAAGATAGCTTACTGGATTGAGATCTGTCTCTCCTAATGCTCTCACACCGATTAGACTTAGCATACTAGCCAATACCAATCCCAAAGCCGTAGCCCAAGGATGAATACCATCTTTACCAAACACAGCCCATACCAGTCCGACACCTAAGATCGCACTAGAAACTAAACCAATCTTGACCCAAGAAATGGGTACGAGTCTCTCGGGGGGTTCGTTCTCTGGATCATCCTCTTCGTGTTCATCTAGCGGGTCATAATAGTCATCCTCGGTAGCATTCGAAGTTCTAGGTGAAGAGGTTGCTTGAAATATACAAGGACCGCCCGAACGTTGTTTGTAGTGACGGATCAAGGTGGACGTGGACGAGATGGTAATGGGTAAGAGGGATATGATCGATTCGGCTATCATTATAGCTAATGCTACCCAAAGCTATATACACGCTTGTCAGCTATCTCTAAAGAATCACGAAGGATACGAGACAGCTTACAATCCATCCTCTTGCTCCTTCCGTTGTAGATCCTACTGGTCCAGGTGCCCATCCTAGATGTTTAGACAGAGGCGATAAGACTGCCCATCCTACGAGCATACCGATGTTCATGGATACCGTTACGGGGAAACCCATGATGATACCTAAATACTTATAGGTTAGCTTGGATCCGTGGCACAGCTGCTTAATAAAATAGCTCACCTTGACCCACATATGAGAGTGACGGAGTAAACCTGTAAATCAGATTTCAATTTCGTTAGTACCGTTTCGTTACTTGTATGAGACCCACTTACCACCACATCCAGCCCGCTGCTAAGCTGGTCCCGAACGGTAAACTGAAGACGTCAAAGATGGGAATGGCAAATATGATCGGAAATAGGAAGCTGAGTACCTGTCAGAATGTCAGCTACAATCACAAAGATCAGATGAATACCATATCTTACAGTCAAGGATCCACTGGCGAAGAAACTCCAACCTAAAGCCCACCATCCAGAACCTCTCATGACCTCGCTATCCTTCCCCGCTGCATTATGCGGTTCTTCATCTACATCATCTCTACTGGCGTATCCCGGAGGAGACACCGACCTGGAAGTTCTGGGCAGACGTCGATATGCCCCAGCAGAGGGTTTGAGGGTTTGGGAAGGTGGGGGTATCCGATGAAGAAGGGAGATTAATTGAGCAGTCGCAGCTTCATCAACCCGAGAACGTCAGCTTGACATTCTCCTAGAGGGACGTATAATTAAGGCAATACTTACTTCCAGAAGGAAACACCAATTTCTCTTTTACTATAACCTGCCGTCTCAGTGGAGCAGCTAAGAATACACCGAAAAACGCCACGGCCAAACACCAGGCTACCAAACTAGCATAACCCAATTTAATAGGTTCCCTCCCATCTTCCTTGACCGTCATCATCTCCAAAGCGGGTATAATGCCTACCAGACCAGCTGCAAGGGGCATAGTACCCGTTGCTACTGCTGTAGTCTGCAGGACGACGTTCTCCTGAGGTGTGAGTGGACGAGAGGCGGGAAAGAGGGATGGTAAGTGAGGTAAGAGCTTGAAAAGGGCGAAGCCGAGAAGAGCAGATTGAAGGGACATCATCGAAACCCATCCTAAACCCAGAATCATCAGTAGCTGTCGTGCTGAGGTTCTGATTGCGTATTGCAAGAGCTTGTGACTTACCTGTCTGCAAGCCGAAGTAGATATTGGTCATACACAGTATCACCCCTACACCTAATCCAACCGATACAGCTCTAAATGTGAAATCACCTTCTATCACTTCATTTTCAGCTAATAAGCCATCGCAGTCTTCGTCATCGGATTCAGCTGGTATATCGTGCAGCAATCCTCGATTGGAGGGTGGTGAGCTGAAGAATAGTCAATTTTAGCAAGATACAGTATGATCAATATGAAGTGATGAGGACAGCCGAACTCACGTGGGATTCATGGTGTGCGATGATGACGGATCGGCTCTGTCTCTATCCAGCCTAGCAAAACGAGCTTTTGAGCCTTCAATCACTCAGGTGTACTGTCATATAAAAGGGGGTCGAACAAGAAAGAGGTGTTGAGGTTGCAGAATAGGTAAGGTGGTTATCGATTTGTTGCGATTAACGATTTCATCATTTCCATCCTTTCAGAGAGCTTGGTCGGATTTTGCCGATTGCGGACCGGATGACGGTAAACAAAAAAAATTACACCGTAAGGGAGTCGAACCCTTGCCGCATCGAATCGGGAGTTGAGTCCTAATGGCAACGATGCATGATACCGTTTCACCAACGGTGTTTGGTGATGAAATATTTTTCCACCTGCCTAATGGATCCTCATTGTTTTTTCTGCTCTGGATTCACGCGGCTGTGTTTCATATCCTAGGAAGAATGGGCTTTGAGTACCCCTGCCCTCGCGTGTACCTTTTTTTTCGATTTGTTGTCAACAAATCCATCCTTAGCTTAAACGATTGACTCATTCTTCATAACGTCTCGCATCAACTGATGTAACATCTCTTGACAAGCTGTATACTCGTATGCATGATGCAGCAAAGAGATCGTCAAGCCAACCATCCTGGCCCCTTGTTTCATGTTTCTATTTATGTTCATGTTATTATTATTGATATGGTTCTGCTTTATGCTTCCGCCCGGTGAGGAGGTGTTTCTTATTTCTCGTCTATCCTTAATCGTTTGATTTTAGATCAGGGCCAGATTTATTTAGAGTGTCAAAGTGTTCAATTCGTTGACTGGCACATCCTCAAAGTCAACCATCCATCCATCGATCAATCGCGTTTGACTTCCTCCAAATCATCCTTTCCCTCTTTTATATTTCATCCTTCGTAGCTTTTGACATACCACATATCATCGCCTTTTTCACCTGTATTCCCTATTCTACCAAACAAACCATCTTCAAAACTCACTCACTCTCGCCTGCCGATCTCTTCACCAGTCCCACTTTGTCTCTAATCCCCGAAGTACTACCTTTTTACCTTTACGCTCATTCAACAACCCTTCTTGCTCGTCTGCCTGCTGATGATTTAGTCCTCCGGTACATCATAACAGGCATCATGATGCTCCTATCAACTCTTTTATCGACATTATGTCTCCCTTTAGTCCTTGGATTCTCGTTCAGCTTGCAGAATACCAATCCTACGCAATGTAGTACGGCTAATATAACGTGGGAAGGGGGTCAATCGCCTTTCAGTCTGACCATTATCGTATGTCATGTTGTATTTGTTACTCATACACCCTATTTTGCCCTGGCGATTGGATTACATGAGCTGATCCTCCGTGATAATATCTAGCCCGCATTCGACTATCCCTCTACACTTTCCATTCCTGATTCGAACTATGATAGCTCATCTGGAAAAGGTAGTTACTCATGGACAGTCAATTGTGAGTCTCATTTTCCATCCAGAATTTATGGGTTGCCTCGCATGATCGAGTAGACTCATTGAGATGGAGCTGTCGATAGATCCGAAAGACACTCAATTCGTAGTCATGATGTCGGATGGAAGCGGCACAGGCGTGAGTTCGATAGTGATACGGTATTTTTGTCACCCTCCAATACCAAGCTGATGATAGAGGGTGATCGTATTTGATTGGTGTAGACTGGAGGTGTATCACCATTATACAAAGTCGGTTCAGGCTCGACATCGTGTAATTCACGATCTGATGAGACGGATTTCCTGTGAGTGCGCTTCTTGTCACGAGGCTCATAAGCTGAAGAAGATTCAATGGTACAGATTCTACTTGAATGAAACTTCTTTGACGGTACGTTATCATTCTCCTACCCAGATCAATTCCATCTCATCTAATTAATCGTCCTTTACTACCTTTCATCCAGCAATGCGATCCTGTATCCATCTACTGGGACAATTCAGCCGTCACTCCCGTTTCCATACTAGGTGCTATCCCAGGTGGTCAGGTGTTCCAACTTGTTTCAGTGAATGACAAAACCAATTCTTTAGGTATGTCCTACATGTTCCCCTCCCATTTCTGTTCTTCCCTGATTATCATCTACGTGTAGCAAAACTGATATATAATTGATGATATGCGTAGTATGGAATACCAACATCGCTTCAAATACTCAAATCATCATTGCCGCATTCGACTCCGGAACACACGGTCAAGGTGGTTCATCAGCATTGATGACTATCGGTTCTTCATCTGATAACTCCTGCATAAACGATCAATCACCTTCATCAACCACTGCTGGTTCACCGACAGCCACAGGAACCAAAACGGGTAATGCGGGAGGTGTCAAGACAGTCACGGCGATCACAACTGAGACTAGTCTACCTAAAGGCGCAGCGGGGTAAGTATTTCTATCTCACCATTCTTCAAAAAAGTATCAAGTACAATAGCTGATGATGTATTGCATTGCGATAGACTATCGACCGGTGCATTGGTAGGAATAGTAGTATCGGCCGTCCTAGTAGTTATAGCTCTCCAAGGCGCATTATTATGGTTCTGCTGCAGACGACAGATCCGATCATTGATATACCACAGAAGGGAGATGAAAGGATCAGAAGTCAAACCTGGCGGAGAAGTAGATCTTGGATTGGCATCTCATCATTCGAATTCCTACGAAGATTACAGGGACGATCATGGTAACGATCCTTGCGCCGCGTTAAGTGCTCCTACCGTCAATTCAAGGTATTCAAGATCAAGGGATGACGATGGATATTCTAATTCCGTTCCAACATTTATGAATGATAATATCACCCTCCCACCTTTATCTTCATCATCACAAGGCAATGGACATGGTCGACACGATTCATTCGCTTTATCTATTGGTCAATCCATACCTGAATTGGATCTTACACCTTCACCATCCTTATCGACAAACAACGGATTCGCTTTCGGTAATTCACCTTCGTTTCCATTGATCAACCAATATCCATCGTCATCGTCAAGACCAGCAATGTCAAAGGCTCAAATGGCAGCTAGTCTATCGACTTCCAACCCTGATACCAACGAGAGCCGATTCGGTATAGGAAGTAGGTTACCTCCTCAGGAAGCTCCTTCAGGTGGATTCGTAAGGCATGAAGATGCTGGGTCGATCCGGGCGCCTCCAGAAGCGGAACAACCGGAGGTGGAAGATCTTCCTCCTTTGTATAGACCTGAGTGGGAGACTGAGTCGCAGAGGGGTCGGGGAAATAACAATGATAGATAGGATGGTGGAGATCTGGCAGCGTCTTTTGTTAAGGAAGAAGTTTGATACTTTTGATTGTGATTTTAGGACATTACGAACATTATCTCATCACTTACATCTGCGAACTTTGCTTTGGTTTTGGTTCATACGACAATTAACGGTCATATACAATGCATTTATCAATGATGATTATTCTTCATTACCCCTGTGTCATTCAAAAGATAACACAATCTTCCCTTTCCTACCTATTTGCTCATTTTGATCAATCATCAACTTATGGTCATCCACGCTGAACTTTTTGACATGAGACTCTATACCAAATTTCGCACAGAGATCTATAGTCTCTTTGAGATCAACTTCGTTCCCATGTAACGATCCTGACAAAGTTAAATCTTGGAAGATGAAATTCTTGAAATCGAAATGAAGTTCAGGAGGTTGTGCAACGAGTATGACTTGACCGTGTCGACGGGTCAGGGAGAGGGCAAATTGATGAGATGAGAGAGGATCAGCAGTGAGTATTGTGGCTAGCACAAATGATGTTAGCAGTGTTCTTATATCCTACATTTCGAGTATGATGTATTTGTGAGGATGATCTGATGATGGAGATCAAAAGTTTGACTCAGACTCACCATCCACCCCATCCCATCCTTCATAACCCTCTGGCCTAAGTCTAATTATCTCCTTCACAGCTTCCTCGGGAGAAGTTTTACCGCCGTCGATCACAAGATCAGGTGATACTTTGAAAGATCTAGCTAGGTCTAGAGGTTCGGGTCGAGCATCTATACCAACTACTTTGAGGCCCTACAATAGAGGAGAATCCACTGTCAAGACAAGATTCTTGAGTTGTCTACCATACACCAAAATGAAGTAAACCCGTCGAATGAGTGTGTGATTTCGGATATTAGTGCAAGTGCACGTAGTGGCACATCAGGCGCAACTCTACTCACCATAGCTTTAGCCATCTGTACACCCAAACTACCCAACGCTCCCAATCCACTGATAGCAATGATCTCGCCAGGCTTGAGATTGGCTTTTTTGATAGCTGTGTAGATCGTCACTCCAGCGCATGTGAGCGGAGCGGCCTGTATGTGCAATCATTAACATCAGTATCAATCCCAGCGTAAAGCTAGCAAAGATTGAGGGTGTAAGTTATATCTGAAAGTTTATTGTACGAACCTGCTCAAAGCTCATTGATTCAGGTATAACCACACAATGTTTGGCTTCTACCAGAGCGTATTCTGAGAAATACCCATCGGTATTGATCCCTCCGTATTTTGAGAATCCACAATATCTGTCAATGTTGCACTGATTATCAGCAGGATGTGAATATGTCAAGCTAATATTCGTACAGGGTTATTGGTATGCCAGGAAGCAAAACTTACTTCCAATCACCGAATTTACAATCTGAGCATTTACCTGATCAAAAACCAAAATTCAAGTTTCCCATCCATCAACACATCAACCACGAACATCTCGAAAGTACCACCACGCCACCGCGCTCCACTCACGCCTTTCAACTACCATCCTCTTTCCACTTGAAAGTTATACTCACCACATACATCTTTAGGTAACAAGGCAGCCACTCTATCTCCTAGCTTGATCTTACCAATCTTGTCCGCCTCTTCACCCAACGCGACGACCGTTCCAGCAGGTTCGTGGGAGCCGACAAGAGGCAAATTTGAGCCGAAACTACCTTCCAAGACCATCAGATCCGTATGACATAATCCGGCTGCACCAATCTTCAGTAGGACTTTGGAACCTTCCGCTCGAAGGACTGGTACGGTCTCCAGAGAGTAGTATTTACTGTTTCGACGGTGTGAATTGGAGTCAAGATGATCGGTCAGTGTGAGATGTATGTTTGGGGTGTAAAGTCTGTTGAACGACTTACGAAGGAGCTTTGAGTACACGCAGAGCTCTCATCTCTTTTGGGATATATGTATCTGATGTCATTCTGACGTCTGTATTTACCTTCCACCTTGGTACTCAGCTCTTGAATATGCATATATATTTGAAGTGATCTCGTATGTGATATGAAGAACGAGCAAATAAATACCTCGTATCCGCTGTAAATTAAGTTAAATAAAGTGCAGGGCTGCTATGAACTCTGACATCATCGTCCGGTCAACACCGAAAAAGGAATTCGTACAGGAAGGATCTCATTAACTTAGCCAGGTGGTAATACCTTCTGTAGATATCTCACATTAAACTAGGGTGCTGGTAGAAAGAGCAAGACCCACAGCCAAGTATGCCCAGTGGTTGAAACTTTTAGGTGCAAGCCCATGTCTGGTTATATCGTCAGTCAGCAAAGGATACAGGTATCTGGTCTTTGCGATTCTTTCTAAATCCCCTTGGTCGCCTACCATTCGAAATCGCACCATGCAGACCCAAAGCAAAAGCCAGATCCAAAAAGTATGCATTGAGAACTCCATTAACTAGATATGGTACGTAGCATCTACATGTTTTTGTTTTGTTGATGTCAAAGGGATAAAGGAATGATGGGTTAAGTGATTTAAAGTTCATCCTTGTTGGCATCGGGCTAAAACGACAGATGAAAACAATGATCAGCAAGATGTTCTTGACACTTGATAGCGATCATAGGTCTACTCACTCGGAGGTTTCGGACGGTCTTACCGGCTCTCCAGATCTCTTGGTTGTCAATTTCGTCAAGTTCCTTTTGAAGATCTTGTCTGTAGGTCTTTCGAGAGTTGAATTCGAGAGATCGTCGGGTCTCAGAACCGTCTCGAACGGAGTTGTAAAGAGCTTCGAAGACGGGAAGGTTTGCTCTGCGAGTGTGATCATAATGACAATTAGTAAACCGAGTTTGCTTGATATGCGAAAGAGAAAAAGGATATTACTTACTCCTTGAATTTAGGAGCCCAGTCAAGAGCACCTCGTCGGGCGGTGGTGGAACAGGCGTTGTACATGTAATCCATACCGTATTTACCGATCAAGGGGAAAAGGGATTGAGTAGCTTCCTCGACGGTCTCGTTGAAGGCTTCAGAGGGGGAGTGTCCGTTCTTTCGGAGAACTTCGTATTGAGCAAGGAACATTCCTTGGATACCACCCATGAGCTACAACGGCAAAGAAAAAGACAATCAGCGTCGGCGATATACATATATGTATATTTGTTGTGGCAGACTAATAACTTACAACACCTCGTTCTCCGTAAAGATCAGAGTACACTTCCTTCTCGAAAGTGGTCTCGTAAAGGTATCCTGAACCGACGGCGATACCGAGAGCGACGGCCTTCTCTTTAGCTTGACCGGTGACGTCTTGGTAGACGGCGATGGAGGAGTTGATACCTCGTCCTTCGAGGAAAAGGGTTCGGACGGTTCGACCGGATCCCTTAGGAGCGACGAGGATGACATCTACATCCTTGGGGGGAACGACGTGGGTCTAAAGGTGGAAAGGAATTGGTCAGTCACTTTACACACATCAAAGGATGGTAATCCTGTATTTTATGTGCAGATGTAATTTGGATCTTTCGAGTCCGATGAAACGATGGAATTGATGTATGGCAAGAAAATTGTTACTCACATCATCCTTGTAAACAACGGAGAAACCGTGAGCGAAGTAAAGAGTTTTACCTTTGGTGATTAAAGGAGCGATTTCGGGCCAGGTGGAAGATTGAGCGGCATCAGAGAGCAAGTTCATGATGATTGTTCCCTTCTCAATAGCTTCAGGGATATCGAAGAGAGTCTCTCCGGGAACCCAACCATCTTCTTGAGCTTGTTTCCAAGATTCACCACCTTTTCTTACACCGACGATAACTTTAAGACCTTGATCTCTGGCGTTGAGGGATTGACCGTGTCCTTGAGAACCGTAACCGATCATAGCAAGGGTATCGTTCTTGAAGTAGCTACGACAATCACAAAGCACACCTGTCAGCTATTGATTCCAAACTCTTTGGATTTACAGCTACAAAGAAACCACGCTCACTCTTGGAGTTTGTCAAGAGGCCAGTCAGCTCGCTCGTAGACGACTTCCTTGGTACCAGCGAAGTCGAGGGTCTTGACACCTCGAGTGGCCTATTTCAACGATCTCATGATAAGCTCTTGAGCGATACATATCTGAGGACTGAACACTTACACCGAGTCTGGAAGCCATCATGGCCTTGGGAGCCTCTCTAGCGAGGAGGGAGTAAGATCTCTTGGCTACTTGTCGGCCAGCTGCCTTTGGGGCAGTAGCTCGGAGAGCCTGCTTGAGAGATTGAGCTGATGATCTTGAGAAAGACATTTTTGGGGGTGTGTATCTTGGGTTTTTTGGTGAAGGATAAGAAGGAAGAGAAATTCTTTGAGATGAGTTGAATAGAGATAAAATGGATTGGTCCCCTCTGGTCTGGGTTTGACTGATAGTCGCGCTGGACTTTGTGAATTTGTTTCCTTCCGACTTTTTTTTCGACTGTTGCTACGAGGTGTTTAGATTATTTTAAGGGACTTTTTTGGGATCTATCCCATCTATTTGACTCGTTTCGGCCGAAATCCCGAAATGTGGCACATCACCACTGTGTTGTCACTGCACTCGACACACGCTGTCACAGGAGCCCCAGCAAGAGTTAGTAGCGGTGGTACTGTGTCCCCGGATAGCATGGTCGATCGGTGATTTAACATGTCAGTCAACATTGCTTAATCAGGTAGGATGAAGGTTATAACACTGAAGAGGATTTCTGCGGCATTGCGGCAGACAGCGAACACAGCGATGACAGGGGTCTCTGTCCATGGAGTGCATGGTGGAACAAGATGTGAGTCCCATGTTGGTGATATTGATGGGTAGACGGCGATGTCTCATTTTTATCAGATCCCATCATTTCACACAATCAATTCAGATGGATCCCAACGCGTTGATCTGAATCAAAGGGATAACTTACCATCACGAGCTACTAAGAGTACCCATTGAATAATCCATTTTACCACTAAAACGTCAAGACTACTGAATGACATGTACGCTAAATCTACACCAAGTATCTCACGTTACCAGCTTATCGAGAACACAGTTGTAACAGGTCATGGTAATCGTTTGGGATATATCGAACGGGAGCAACAGTTCCATCCGATCCTATGGAAAGAATGAGCTGTTGCTGTCTATGTACAATGATTCATCAAATCTTGATCGACGTGGTGATCTGTCCTCTTCCACTTACCATCACTGACCACTACTTCTTCATCTCCACGTTGACATTCTCATCTAGCCAATCCCAGTTACTCATCTTGGTGTTCAACGTTATATTCACCTACCGGCTCAAACACTTTGCAATAGTAGCACCAATAACTCATTGATAGTCAGTATGAGCATGACTACCTTCTTACCTGGAAATACCCAAATCACCGTGAGTGCCATGTCATCCTCTCAGCGAATTCTTATGCCCCAACTAGGTACTATCATTCATATAGTCTAGCGAGAAGTATCAGCTGATTTATCCTTGCCTTTCCTTAGCTACTCTCAACGTCACTCACATGCTATACATTCTACCTCCTTCGCACCGCACACCCCACCCATGTCCCATATCAGTTCATGTTAAATTTCATCAATGTCGTCTCGGTATCGCTTTACGCACCGTTGATACTGGTAAAATTGTTTGAGAGGTTCAAGCTGTAAGTAGCCGTACATGTCCATTATCCAAGTCACCTTACAAATTCGAGAGCATTCTGTGTTGACTTCTGCCTTTGAGCTGACGTGATGAATTCTACTTCAACAGGTTTGGCCGATCCCAAGTCTCCCATTCCGATAGTCACTCAAAGAAGAAAGGTCAGAGAGAAAGCCTTTGGAGGAGATGGATCAACAATTCAGAGTTTTTACTATGTTTGACTCTTCTGCAATTCGCTTTAACACTAGGTAAGTATTGATATACTATTCAATCATACTATCACATACCTTCAAATGTCATTAACAAAAAGAATACCGTTGAAATATTGATTGTGGATTTCATTTCGTATAACCCGTAGGATTTATTGCTCTAACCTTCTTATCAATCTATACCCTCCATCTCAGTTCATATCCTTCCACCTACTCTCACTCCCAGGATCCATCGTCCGACCAGCCTTCTCGAACATATACTATCCCCACCCATCGTCTTTCCTCATCTCCCATCAGCTCCATCGACTTACTTCCCCTCCTATCGTCCTTCCTGCACTTGATGATCCTTTCAATGCAACTCTTATCTTTCGCATTGATCATCATAGAAATCCGAAGTTCGTCCAGATACTCCTCCATCGATAGATCTTTATCGGGTCTGTTGGAAAGGGATATAAGCGATTTGATCAAGCTTAAGAACGAGTGCGATCTCAGATACTCATCTAAAAAATGGGTAGATGATGCATTCACGAATGGTCGTTCCTTGTCGACCTTTGGAATGTATTCTTCTCCCTCCCGTTCGACCAGTATCATTAGTGGAGATGATGGAACACCTCGGAGAAGAAGTATCTCTACGACCTCGACCATACTAGGTACTCCGTCATCTGTACCGCTCTATAGGGATAATCCAGTAGATGAAGGGGATATCCGATTCACAGATCCATTCAATTTCACTAATAGAAGATCTTCTAGAAGTGCGAATGGCAATGGGAACAGAAGATTATCAGTAAGGTTTGATCTGACGAGACATCTAAATGACAATCAGACTCTCATTACACCTAAGAATGGGTACGATGAAGAATCTCAGCGAAACGATTACTTCTCATTACCTCACTCATCCTCCTTCTCGGGAATTGTAAAAGAAAAAGAGGTAATTCGACCTATTCCATTGAGTATAATTAAATCACCCAAGAACACTACAGCCCTCGGATTAGGGTTCTCACCCTCTTCTTCGAATGGGAGTGAAACGCTAGAGGATATATTGGAAGAAGGACCAGATGAAGTTGAGCAGGAACAAGGCGAAAGGAGGAATTCATGGATGGATATCAAAGGTGAACAAAGTGTTTGAAATGACAGGACTTTTCTTTTCTACTTTTTTCTCATATACTTTGATCTATTTTTTCGGTCTGCTCCATACTGTACCTAGAGTCAGAGTACAGCATAACGATATGTTTACTCAGATCGATGTAGATTTACACTGCTGAAAATTGTATTATGAATGGATATCATGATCTAACGTGTAGATGCCATGCAGCTCATATTCCATGAGCGGCAGATCGAAATGAACTCCAAAGGTGGAGAATATGACATATAAGAAGGAACAAGGAAAGTCTACTCTCGTTCAATACCTATAGGGGATTACGCCGTTGCAATCTCTGTCGATACCCGTATGATCATCAACATTCATGTGGCATATGATATATACAAAGTATAAGTGAATTAACCGTAATATAGGTTTGATACGATATGATGATGTATTCACTATGAGTGTAGAGAAATTCCTGAAAGCCTTAAACTTTCACCACCCCGTTAGACTCCCCTAGTTTCGCCCTCCCAGCTCCATTGACCTTCTTACACCCGCCACACCAATGCATCTCGCAATATTTGGCTCTCCAGCATGCCCTCGCCCCAGTAGATATTTTACATCTTTGCGAAACCGGTTGAGGCACCTTGACATCGTGTGGACAAGGGATCACCGCATATGGGTCGATGGCTGACTCAGGATTAGCTTGGGGGTCGTAAGAGGGATGTTGTTGGGCTAGGATATAGCCTCTACAGAAGGTTGGTGAGGTCGGTATGGCCATACTGATCCGTTGAAATAGGGTGTATGAGAGTGTGTGTAAGGTCAGAAATAGATAGGGTGTTGGATAAGTGGAAGTGGGTAAGTTTGGGTAAGATTTCTTGGGAGATAGCTCGTCCCTTCAGTCGACAATAAGGTTGATTCCACTTTTACAGTGTATCTTAGATGATTCAATTTTTCAGTCGATAAGTCGATGATAGATAAATCTCGAATTCCCATTCTGAATATCCTTCTTATATATTATGCACATACTTCAGCATGAGCAGGCATTGCATCATAAATAGAAGTAACCACAAAGGATAGGTGAATATCGGTAAGCGAAAAGAAAGCTTGAGACGTGTTTTGTCGAGTAAATCTTGAACGGAAAGTATGTATAGTATATGTTTGTGTTGGTATTGAAGCTTTGGCAGAAAGGTAGTGTTTTGAAAAGAGTGACTTGAGTTGGACTATGACTAAAGTTTAGTAGCTTGATATAAACAAAGGAGGGTAAGAATACGAGGTTAGAAAGTAAGAAGATCACCTGAACCGTTATCATCATTTCCAGGTGAAAGTTCTTTCTCTCTCAGGTCACGAATGAGGTTGAAAAGCCCCTGGAAATCCAATTTTGGCGACTCATCATCGATCAATGTGTTCGATTTGCTGCTACCGTTCCTGCCTAACGACCAATCTATATCGATGGCATATCGTTGTACCCCGCAAGTAAGCGGTTTGGGCGATTTGGAGTCGATAAAGATACTGCCTCCGAGAGATGTAATCAGTTGAGGGATGTGGGGATAAAGCTCATAGTAGTGCTTCGAGATAATTATCTCTGTTTTGTCCATACAGCTGGAAGGTCTATCACGGATTGATCAGTATAATATTCATTTGGGCTAGTGAGTCAGAAAAACCTTCGCTCACTTTTTATCTAATTCCAGCTTGAGTATTCCACATAACACCTTGACCAAATCAATATATGACCTATCTTGTTTTGTTTCCACCAAAGAAGTTGCAGATGACATCGGACTTGGGGGTAAAGGGATGTTCCTTGCGATATCAACAGCAGGAGCAATGATCATCGATTGGTCCAGCGGTGGGACGCGTGGGGGTGTGTGGAGGAACATCGTATGATCGAATTGATCTTCTATGACTATATCAAGACTCCTTTCTTCAATGTTGATCGATTCAGAGTCAGAGTCCACAGAGGACATCTCTATGAGGTTGGATGAAGAAGGAGTGGTAGTAGTCGGTGAAATGATTTGGTGAAGATGAGGTGGAAAATCCTTCTCATCATTTACAGTGGCGATATATTCAGCCCACGGGATTCGTTCGGATACTTGACGTTTAGGCCAGTCCTCTTGAGTTTTACGCTTATTCCTCATCGCCGTTGAAGCTCTTCTGAAAAGTTTGCTTGATGATACCTCGTGGTCCGCATCCGGCGATTCTATGCCCACAGGATTGTCGAATGAAAGTACTCGGTCGTTGGATCTGTTAGCATCATGGTCGTTGGAGGGCAATGTCGAGTTGACTGAGCCATGAAGGGTCTCGTCGAAGTTAAAGTGCCACGTACTTGAAATACCAAGTGTGTATGCCAGATTGCTGCCATTGAGCTAACAGTAAGAGAAGGAATCAGATCTGACATCAGCACCGTAAGTCTAGCCGTATCAAGTGAGAGATCATACCACAGGACATACCCCAAGCTTTGTGTGCGGGTGTGCCCACTTGTAACTGGGCTGGTGAAGACACAGGTCCAAGTTGGGATCTGATCGCCTTGGCAAGATGAGCTAGCCTATTTCGATATAATACAGTCCAGTCCAGCTATGCTCAGCTAGAATCTCTCAAGATCGACTAACCTACTTAACTCACCCTTGAAATAGCCTAGATATGACTGAATGATTTTTCCCCCATTCCCCTTGGGCATGCAAGACACCTTTGTGATCTCTACAACCCATTCATGTCGGATCATCCAATCCATCCATTTGGTATCCCTTAAAAGCTGAAGACAGATACTCTTCTCAGAGCTATATCTATCACGATATGCCTTTACCGGCTGAAGGATGTATAGTCTGAGATATGCTTTGCTGTAGGAGACCATATCGAGGACAGCACATGTTTGGCTTTCGGTAAACCTACCAGTGAGACATACAACAGAAAGGGTTAGCTTGATTATCACATTGTCTACAGCATCTGAGCTGACGAGAGTGTTTACCGCAGGAGGGAAGATATAAAAACTTCTGACGTACCAATGGTGGGGTAGAGGTCCTGAACAAGGTCCCGGAGACTCACGTATACTTGAATTCTCTCCCATCGTGATTATATGACCCGCGAAATATGACATAGAGTGCAGTATCAAAAGAACGAGATGAGGAGAAGGTTGAAAGTGAGAAAGTAAACAATCATTTTTTAAAGGGAGTTTGACCGTCAAGCAGGGGATAACGACGAGGTCATCCATTTTGATGGTTCGAATCTTTTTTTCCCTGTTTAGAGATCACAGACCAAAGTGAATCTGATGCATCAACTATCCAGATGAGACACTTTGATGGTGTTCAAGGCGCAAGTAAACAGAAAGTGGCATGAGCGATCAATCTACGGCGATGCAGTCTGTTACGATCTACCGCACTGAGACATCATCCATCACGACTCAGAAAGTAATCAGATCCACCATCCTTCTCTCCATCTCCCTCTTCCTATTCCCGACCATCATCTGCACGACCCCAACTAAGCTGATCGGTATAAGTAAGGTATCTCTGTTCGCTTCTGCCACATCTACCATCATCGCAAAGTTGTTCGTGTCTTTCCATAGTATATATGCACTCTCGTCCTCCAAGCCCACTATCCCTCTATAGAATTCTTTCATCTTCTCTTTATCGCACAATGATATAAGCCTACCTCCCATCTTGATCACTAGACATAGGACCGCTCGTTCAGATAGGTTTAGGGGTGGTTCGTATGCTATTGCCACTTTGTCCATACAATTGGATCGTCTGATGCCGAACAATCAACAAGCAGCCATCAATCGTCAGCCCTTTTGGGAGTGAAAGAAGAACTCACTTGTCATTCAATTCTTGGATCATAAGCATCATCATGGCTGATACCAATTCCTCATTATCCCCATATTTAACTTCGATCCCCGATCCCAAATCTGTTCTCACTTTTTCTTGACGAGATAGTCCCACATCTCCTGCCGTTATTATAGGAGTGGTAGCAGGTGTAGGATAGAGATCTCCATCTTTCCACACCTCAGAAGGCGGCTCAAGAGGGATATCATCCAATTTCAAACTTCCTATGAGCTCGTGTAAACTTTCCGCCAATTTAGGTTTAACCTTCTGCAAATGAGGTGGCACCTCTCTCTGACTCTGTTTCTCACTTTGACCGGTAAAGTAAGGCGAGAGATGGTCGTGTTGACTACGACTCGGTGAGCGAGGAAAGGGAGAGATAGATCGGGAAGGTGGAGATGAAGGAGGTGGTTTGGGAGTGGTAATCGTTGATGTAGATGACTTGACTATCGATTCTCCAGATTTTTGGGAGTTACTCGAAGCAATAGTATCTATTGATATCTTGGGAAGTTCTAATTGAGTGATGGAAGTTGTCGATGGTTTATCCTTCGACAATCTAGGAAACAATCGATTTTTGATAGCGACGTATGAGAAATACCATGTATATTTATCACTTTTCTGCCAATCGCCTTTGACACATCAGATGGCTTTATCAGCTACTTGAGTCTTTGACAACAATACTGTAGCTAACTCACACCATAATCTGTACCCTTCTGGATTATCTTTCTTCAGCTCTGCAGAAGTAGATGATGATCCCAGCAGAACCTTGATATCATCAGCTAGCGGATGGATGCTTCAATCAACATCTCACATCAGCTCGACTTCAAATGTAGAAGACTGGATGAGATGATAGATGATCTCACACGTCGAATAGTTTACTGATCACTCTCATCTTCTTCGGCCATTCTTCAGTTGTTTTCAGCTCTCCCTCTGGAGTCTTGATGACTCGTTTCTCCTTGATCATGAATTTCATCCAATCGGTATTAGGGAGTAGGGCCAATGCCAGATTCTGCTCTTGCATCACCATCTTGGAATTATGTTTGTTGTGCTTCATGAAAAATAGTTGCTGGTAGGTCTCATCAGGGGCGATACGGGTGAGCAATGTACATATTTGAGGTTCTGTCCAGCTAAACAGTAGATCATGAACAACATATCAGCTGGGATGATAGTGATTATGTACTGCTCTGGTGAGAAGAAGAATGATTGTCTTACTCACTCATGCTCGAATGGCTGTATGACCTTGACAGGCTCTTGTGCTGGAGCAGCCTTCTTCTTCTTACCCATCTTGCTTAGACTAAGTGATTATCAGCGTTTAGAACTTGGTATAGAGTCACCGGTGTGCGTCGATGAGATCTGTTTGAACAGGAGTGGTAACAAGTAAGATGATCCGATAGAAGATGCGGTATGTATGATAACTTTATCCTGACGCACGGTCCCTCTTGGGGATCTTACTGTATTTTGGTTGATGTCACCTCTAGTCATCTAGGTACAGGACGATGAGAACAGGTCTCCCTCTGCAAGGTGATCAATGCGTGGTCAATGAGACACTGATTCGGATAATCATCCTATCCAATGATGCATTTGTGAACAGCCGATATCCATACGAAATACTGTAGCTGTACAGCTGAGATAACGATACATCAAAAAGTAAGTAAATCCATCGTCCTCTCTTCCAGCTCCTTCTTACGACATTCTTTGATGAGCTCTACCAATCCCACCAAAGTGATCGGAACATGATATTGATCACTCTGTCCGTTTCTCTCTTGGTCAGTAGAAGCATCCGAAACGAGTCTATACCTTTGTTTGAGCCTGTCCTCATCTACAGTAACGATATCACCTTCCCTTGCTTCCCTTGTCTGACCACCCATCTGCTGGACGATGCCGATGATCGCTCCTGCACGTGAAATGAGAGTGCCTTTGTAGATGACTTGGATTTTCGACATGCATCTTGAATGTCTGTTGAAAAACCAGATCATATCAGCCTCATCTGTCATACATAATCTTCCATGTCTGGGGGATTGACATAGACTTCGAGACCGATTGCCACTTACAGATATTCTCGTTCTAGGGTGATAAAGCTCAGTAAAGCAGATATCAATTGATTGTCCCTCTCTGAGCGTTCTTCGATCTCCTTTGCCGGTATATGGTACCTCGAGGACTTCATGGAGAGGGTCTGCGAATGGGAATTGACCAAAGTAGAGTCTGGATCCGGATCTATGTTGCAAGTGACGGACGATCCATTCCCTGTTGTTCCACAGGGGGATCAAGACTGATATCATCCATGGAATGATAAACTTCTAATATCGCTTCTGTCGAGAAATCCTCAGACATTTCTCTATTTGAAATCGGGGACGATCCAATTGTACATGTAGCTCCGTCATGCTTTTCGTCTTTCCCGATCAAACTATCCTGAGGAGGTTGGAAGGTGTTTGAACGAGTGGGAGATGTGGCGTTAAGAGAGGGACGACCCTCGACTCTTGCGAGGATTTTGTCCAAATCCAACCTATGTTGAGATCTTGTAGGCTTCATTGTCGACTGAGAAGCAGTTTGTCGTCCGTAATTGTGGTCTCCACTGACAGAAGGGTGGATGTGGTTCTGGGTGGACTCCCCCGGGTAGGTTTGGATAATTAAACTCGATTGAATATCTTGACCTATTCCTATACTGTCATTGAGAGACGATTTGATATAGATCCATCTAGGATTAAGGGTCATTTTGATCGCTAGGTATTCGAAATACCATGTATGTCTTGATTCATCTTGCCATTTTCCTACGTCACAAAAAATAAAACGAAAGAAACCAACATCATATCAGCGAATAAGAGATTATTTTACTATACTCGTATTTTTTACCAGGAAGGAGACATTCACTCCATAATCTATTTGCCAATGGATCTTTCCTGAGCTGCTCAGAGAACCGCACCTCTCCAAGAGAGCATCTTATCTTCTCTGCTAAAGGGTGCAACCTCCAGGATAAATCTCGTCAGCTCATCTCACTTCCCTAGATAACAGCGCAAACATTGATGACTTACTCATCGAACAACCTACTAATAACCCTTAAATTCCTAGGCCACTGATCCCTCACCGATAACTCACCTGTCGTACTATTCTTAAGCACCTTATGGTGTTTGATCATCCTTTCCATCCATTTCGTGTCCTTAAGTACATCCAAACACAGTTGTTGTTCCATTCGAATGGACGAGGGTGCATTGTCGTTAGGTTTGAGAAAGAAGAGCCGTTGCAGTTGGGGGTTGATGGATATCTTCTGAAGGAGGATACAAACTTGATACTCCGTCCGTCTAGTCCTAAGATCATTAGCTCTTTCAACAGGGAAGGTAAGCTGGTATAGGTGCAGAATGGGGCAGTTGGACTCACCTGTGTATGACAGTTGGCAGTCGATCTATTTTAGTATTGGGTGGCATCTCGACCTCGACAAGTTGTCTGAGTATCCTGACCTCTGGATATGAGGAGGGAGAGTTGAAAGCTAGATCAACCTTACTCAGACATGAGGATATGAAAAAAGGTTGAAGTCGTGACTTTATCCACGATTTATCATTTGTCTTCTGGTTTGTTTGTTTGTTTCCTTTCTGATGATCTGTGCGTCGTGTATACATCAACTCGCCTCACCACCATTCGACGTTCTTCTACGACACAACACTACTCTGTGTAGTCCAAGGGAGGGAAGCATCAGTGTGAAGTCTCAATGTGAAGTAATGACAGAATATAGACATACATGCTATATAACAAAGGGGTAGAATTATACGTATATTAATAGGAACACATTATGCTTGATGGACCGATTATTTACAATACATTGTGGACATCTAACCATAATTATCTGAAAACAATCACGGAAAGAGAAGGAGAAACAGGCTGTAGTACTATCATAAAACGCAGCGATTTGTTGATCACACTCCATTCAATTCCCTTTCCCTCAAATCAGCAATCACCCCTAACAACTCCCCGACCGTCACAGTTCTTCCTTTCGATACATGTACATCTTCTTCTAGTACTCCATGATCTACGACCAAATATCTCATTTTCCTTTCTCCCTGCTTCCTATTGGCATCGAAGACCTTCCCACCCATCAACTCAACGATATCTTCGAGCGATTTGATCGACGGCGATCGCATACAACGGAAGTCTACTTCGATATCCACCAAAGCACGTGATTTGGTATGTTTCAATTCGAGCAGCAGTATACGTATCATCGGTCGGAAAGCATCAAGCGTACGAGGTGTGTCTTGAGTAGAGCCAGGTTGGGTGTGCGCAAGTGAGCGTGAGCTTGGAGAACTCTTGTTAAGTGGATCCATAGGCTGAGTTGATGAACTTGCAATCGTCAAAGATGGAGGGCGATGTTGTGGCGAATTGCAAGATCCAGGGTCGTCCACCATCTCCCAACTGTCATCCACTCTCTGCTCGATGTCATCTTGACCCATATCAGAGCACAGATCCATGTCTTCCAATTCATCCCTCGCACCAACACCAAGTTCGGAATTAAGATCATCTAGATCCGCATCGTTCTGTACATCCATGCCCATGTCCATATCCATATCCGTATCTTCATGTTCATCAACCAGCTCTTCTACTTCTCCTCCTCCAGGGTGGTGATTGACAGATGGCCTGGTATCAATTTCCAGTATACTTATCGAACTTCGAGAGATGTCACTTTGCTGTACGATCACCACTTGATCTTGCTCTTCGTCATCTTCTGTATCTGAAATCTCAATTGGTTTATCCCTTTCCCCATGTTTCGGCGAACCCAAATCGATAGGGAAATCAGGCAAAGTCCCATCGGTAATGATCAACGGTGAAAACACCAGACCATATCTAAACTCCTCTTCTTCATCCTGATGTTCGACAGCGTGCAATCGCAATACCTCATCGTCTTCCACAGGCCCAGCAGAGACAGTGACAATCGATTGTACAGCAAGCTGAACGGGGGGCGGTGATTTACCGAGATTGCGATGTAAGGCATCTAACCTATATGATCTTATCGTTGGATCATGAAACATATCTTCCATGAAATGTTCAGATATCGCTCCTGACAATGTATTCTCACCTTGAAGTTCCTCTATATGGGTCATCATTGCGGATGTAGTAGAAGAAAGAGGAGGAGGGAAAGGTGGTGTAGGTGGTCTTGAAGATACTTCCGTCGTTTCATCTTGCTCTTCCCTATCAGAATCACTATCATCATCCGAATCATCATGATTTCTAGGTGTCATTATAGGTCTTGACAGATTTCTTATAGCTTCCAAATTCTGCGCTTGATCAAGTATCGTGCGAGATCGTGTATGAGGGTTATCACGATTAGTGGAAAAGGGTATGAAAGGGATATTAGATGATGGATCAGGTCGGATCATTGTGGTCACCTGAATCTCGACTAGATCAGTACTATCATCGTTGTCTTCATCTTCGTTATTAGAGAACGATCCGTTCGGATCATCGTTGGAGTCAGAGTCTGAATCTGATGATATGGATATGACATCTGGTGCTAGATTACCTACTCGCCGTATCAAAGGCGTAGTCCTCAAGGAGATTCGTTGCGCAGGGGGAGATACTCGGGGTCTTTTAGACAGTCGGCTGTCCAGGGATAAAGGTGCAAGTCGAGGGGATGAGGATGATGAAGGTGTTGTAAAAGTGGTGGAATGCGGTGGGAGTGTACGTTTTGTCGTTGTGTTAGCTGATCTCGGGAAGCTGGAAATTAAGGGTCGTACTGGTGTCGAAGGAGAGACATTGGAAAGGGAAGGTCTGGGTAAAGAAGATGTGGTACGTTGATTCGAGGAGATAGGCCGTTCATCGGGGCAATTACCTCTCGTAGATCTTCTAGCTTCGGTGTCCCTGGGGTGATTTGTGCTAATACTTCTCAACGGAGTCGCAGAGGAAGCGAGCCCAGGGTCTGGTGTACTTGAACTACCGCTTCTCGAGTCACCGGTTGTTTGTGGACTGTTAATCCAATTTGGATTATGTACCAGCTGAGCTTGGACATAGAGGAAATACCAAGTATATCTACCCGAATTCCTATAATCGTCTATAAAGCCTGTATCAGTATGGATAAAATATATACCGTATCTCGGCTTGTGATATGTTCGTACTCACTCCATATGAGTCTTTCTTGACTGTTGTGTTCCAAATCATCAGGTGAAGTAGCTTTACCTAGTAACCTTCTAGCATCTCTCGCATCTTTATGTATCCTATAACATTTACGGATTTCATAAGTTCAGCCCATGTATAACTTCGAATGACCCTCTGAATCTTGGCGGACGAGGAGAAGGTGAAAGGGGATATTTCGTAAGTACTCCCAGATGAGATATAACAAAACTTACAGATCCAATCTACTCCTAACTGGATTCCCCATTTTCTCCCACCCTTCCAACACTTCCAACCTATCTCCATTCCTCCGTATCTTACTATGTTGGATCATCCATTCCATCCATTTCGTATCATCCAAAATCAAAAGACAAAGTTCTTTCTCCAATTCATATTTTGTCGAAGTTGATTTGAAGAGTTGCGGAGGGAAGAAAGTATCGAGGTACGTCTGGCTGGATGAGATGGTTTCGAGTAGATGATATGTTTGTTTTTCCGTCCATCTGAATTATCGTATACATGAGTAGATATTCTCATACCATACAATACCATACCATTTGGCTCATACAGCATAGTCGATGCAGGGTCGAAGGGAGTTGGACTCACTGATGTCGAGGTGGATCATATCTCTTTTTACCTGATGTCATTTTTCGTTGTGATTGAGAAATGACAAGTTCCACTTCTGCAATCGACTGATGTATCGGCTCAAACGTTGTATCATTCTATCAATCTATATTTCCACTCTATCGTCCATAAGAGCCCTATGCGATGCGAAAAGAACATGGGTCGAGCAACATCACGATGTGTCCCCTTCCTTACGCTTTGACCTCTTTCGCATTTCTGAAACTGACTTTCCATCTCAGGCACGCTCTTTCCGTCGGAAAACAGAGAGATAAAGATTAACCCAACTACCTGTTTGAACATCGATCTGCAGATTGCGCAAGGATGTATGTACTCTTTATTTCATGAGTGGAACTAAATATGTGCATTCTCAATGATCATGATTCACTCCCATCACTTGTCTGTAGATAAATTGGATTCCTATCCTGATCTCAAACTTCATATGGTGGTCCTGTTAAGCCTCTACCTTGGACAGATAGAAGTTCTTGGCGAGCACAATAGCCTCCTTGACTTTGGTGGGTTCGCTTCCTACACCAGTAGCAGATTCGTCTTTACCACCGCCCTATGAATTGAGCGAAATCATTAGCTCGTACGCAATAAATGATAAGAAAGCAGGTCACAGCCACAGAACGATGAATTTCGGTCGAGAAAGGGAAAGGTCTTGCTCACCTTACCGCCGACGATCTGACTAACTTCTCCCAACCAGGTCTTACCATCTATAACCTTCTTATCCAGTACTTCCTTAGGTAAGTAATTGGTATGAGCGACTTTACCAGTCTCTTGGTCGGTGGAGAATACGTAGATGGCTTTGGAGAGGGATTTACCAGCGGTGACAGCGGCAGATAACGTCTATATACCAAGGAAAACAACATCATGAGTCAGAATCCCTTGTTGACGGACAAGGAAGCAAGAACTCACTTTAGCATTACCACCCGCAACTTCGAATTCACCAACATATACATTATCATTAGGGTTTTCCTTGAAGAAAGTCTTGATAGCATCTTGGATGACTTTGGAATCAGCAGCAGTCTTGGCTTTGGCAGCGGCAACTAATTCAGATTGCATCTTTTCGAAAGTGGATTTCAAGGAAGCTTTCTTGATTAAAGAAATACCACTCTGACCAAGTTCCTAAATCGACGACATCAGCATCATTCTCTTGGTGCAGTACATCACACCACACGTACGACTAAATATGGTTTCATAGCAACTTCTTTATCTTTACCTTGCAATTCCGCAATCGTGTTCAGCCTTCTTTCGAACTCGGCAGCTTTCCTCGATACCTCATGAGCTTCATGTCCAGTCACAGCCACAATACGTCTAATCCCCTTTGCGATCGAAGATTCCTCAACAATGACGAAATCCTTGATATCGTCCGTCTTGGCTACATGGGTACCACCGCAGAATTCGATACTCGTTCCTCTCCATTTGGAATTTTCGATATTCTGAGCGATCTCCTCCAAGGGGTAACCAAGAGATACAACTCGCACAGGATCAGGGTAAGCTTCGCCGAATACTGCTCTAAGTCCCGGAATCTTGTAAGCTTCGGCCAAAGGCATTTCCTTGGCGTAGACTGGAGCAGCTCTCTTGATCCATTCGTTACAGATGGCTTCGATCTTGACAAGCTCGGGTGTCGTTATGGATTTACCATGTGAGAAATCGAATCGAAGTTTGGTAGGAGCGACGAGAGATCCCTTTTGGTCGATATGGTCACCGAGTACTTCTCGAAGGCCAAAGTTCAGGATGTGGGTTCCAGTGTGGTTGTTTCGGATAGGCCATCGTCGGAGCTATCACAGACGTCAGTCCACATCAAGATATCTGGGTTGAGTTCAAATCACCTCATCATAAGTACAGATGACTTCATCCCCGACTTTGATTTCACCTTCCTCCATCTGACCAATATGCAGCACATAACCATTGTATACTTGAACGTCTTCTACTTTGAATTCAGCCTCTCCATCTATGGCAAGCACACCAGTATCGTATTCTTGACCACCGGATTCAGCGTAGAAGTTGGTCTTGTCAAGTAAAACACCGAAAGGAGCGTTGGGTGGAAGTTCAGAGGTGGACGAGTAGAATTTGGAGGAGTGGTAGATGGATTTGACGGTAGCTTTGATGTCGTCCAGTTCTGCGAGAAAGCAATGTGAGTATCAGTAAGATGAGAAGACAGATACTCCGATTTACTCACGGTATTTGAACGAATCATTAGTCTTTGGGACTTGATCATTAGCCTCCAAAGCACCAAGATCATGTACGTCCAGTTTGACAGTCCCAGCTACACCTTTGTCTTTACCTCCCGCCTTGGACGCTTCGAGCGATTCTAACCTGGCCTTCTCGAAAGCTTCTTGATCAATCTTGAGACCTCGTTCTTCAGCCATGATTTGAGTCAGGTCAACAGGGAAACCATAAGTATCGTATAATCTCCAGATGTCTTTTCCACCCAGTACATCCCTCTTCTCTTCCAAGGCGGCACTGGCGTATTTGTTAAACAAAGCTTCACCTCGGGTAAGAGTCCGAGCGAAGGAAGCTTCCTCTTCGTTCAAGATTTCAACCAATTCAGGTATCTTCTTGGTCACTTCGGGGAAAATACCGGACTACACCCATTATATAAAAGATTAGCAATATACTAGTATCATATCATGAGATCTTCTGACATACCAATGAATCAACCACCACAGGGACCAATGAAGAGAAGAAATTTCCAATCTTGACGTTAAACTTGTTACTAGCGTATCTAACACCTCTTCTGAGAATTCTTCTCAACACATAACCTCTACCATCTTTATCAGGTACACCACCATCTGAAATGGCTATCGTCAATGTTCTGATGTGATCGGCAATCACCCTATAGGCGGTATCGATACCATCTACATCTTCTTCACCGAGTTTACCTTGATATGGTCTACTACCAGTCAATCTCTGAATTTCAGCGAAAATAGGTGTGAATACGTCGGTATCGTAATTCGAAGAAACGTTATGTAAGACAGATACTAATCGTTCGAAACCCATACCGGTATCGACGTGTTTGGCGGGCAATGAGCGCAATTCACCGGATTGTTCTCGGTTGTATTGAATGAAAACGTTGTTCCAGATTTCAAGAACGTTGGGGTCATCGGCATTGACAAGTTCTGGTACTTCTCGGCCACCAATTCGGTCGAAATGGATTTCACTAGAGAGATCGTGAGCTCGTGAAACACTCTACTGCCTACAACTCGAAGGTAAACTCACCTGCAAGGTCCACAAGGTCCAGTAGCACCCATTTCTGCAAGATGTCAGCTGGAAGTCAACAGCTCACTACCGTAAGATCAGCTCACCCCAGAAGTTATCCTTGGCGTTACCTGGCAAGATATGGCTTTCTGGTACTCCGAGATCCCTCCAGATTTGTCTGCAGACAATTGTAACGATTAGCTTGATTTGGATACCTTTCGTATTGCATACATTAGCTACTCACTGAGCTTCAGTATCTGGTTCCAATCCTTGCTTAGCATCTCCCTCGAAGTAAGTTACGTATAATCTATCTTTTGGTAATCCATACACTCGGGTAAGGAGATCCCAAGCCATTGTCAAGGCTCCGATCTGGATCATAAAGGTTAGCTTACTGGATAGCGACAATTCCAGCTGTTTGAGCTTACCTTGAAGTAATTACCGAACGACCAGTTACCCAACATTTCGAAGAATGTGTGGTGATAGGTATCTTTACCAACATCATCAAGATCTACAATAACGATCATATCAGTTCGGCTATACCGTTCGTTTCGGGGAACCTAAACTGACCGTTATGTTTACCTCCCGCACGAATACATTTCTGACTGTTAACCGCTCTGATCAACTTCGATAGATCTGATTTGGGGTCGGCAGTACCTAAGAAAAGAGGTTTGTACTGGTTCATACCCTGTCGCAGATCGTTTCTCTCATCAGCTACCAGCTACCAACGGGACCAATCACCAATGATGATGTCAGAAATGGGTCGACTCACAGCATTGGCAAATAGAAGAGTATCATCATCGAAGGGGATCACACCACTTGATGGCCAGAAAGTGTGTTCGAATCCAGGTTGGTTGACAAAGTAATCGATATAAGTTTGTCGGACCTTTGAAGCGGGCCAGTCGGATGGCGAAGGCCAAGGATGAGGAGCGGTCGTGGGCACGGTGGGTTTCTTATCGGCGAATGACATTTTGAGTCGATAAGAGGTAGTAGTGATGGGTCGAGATGTGAATGTGGATTTGAAAGTTATGCTAGAGGTAGAGCGTAAACGAGATAACAAGTTTACGCCAAAAGGCATTCAAAGAGATATTGATCCAGACGATCTTTTATGTGCTGTTCAGAAGGTATGACTGCTTATCTGTAGGGTATGACTGAGTCTACTTGACTTGAGACGAAGCGGCGAGGATGATAAGTGATAAGCAGGAAGGGTGTTAGGGTGTTAGAGCAAGGAGGTTTTTGGATGCAAAGGATGTGGTCCTGGTCCTGTTCATCTCAACAACCGGTTTTGGAGTCGAGCTGATAATGGCAAATATCACGTGATACTATGCCACGTGAACGGCTATGGATTGGTGGATGCTGATGGAGGGTGTTCAAAACAGATAGATGGGTTATGGTGATGGTGATGAAATGTACTGCCTAATTGTATACTATTTTGACCACTTTATAGCGAGGCATAGCACCGTCATGACAGTCAAAGCAGAGTAAGCTATCTTATCCCAGGAGGGAATGCACCACAGCTGATAAATATCCTGCCGCAGACAAGATTTGTATCTTGACCCCTCTATTAGGGTAAGTCATGATCGCATCATCCACGATCATACGTGGATGTACGCTAATCCTTTCGAGCATAGGATTGGGTTCTGATACCTATCACTCTCATTATGGTAAGCTGGTTCCCCCTGTAAGGCCTCGGACGTGAGCTGATGATTCATACTTTCTTTTGTAGGTGCTTGTCGGTGTATTGCGTCACTACGTTACTCTTCTCCTCAATTCACCACCTAAGAAACAGCCTGCCGCGGCCGTCAGAGAACAGTTTGTGCAGCTGGATTAGATCTGAGGGCCTGATAGGGAGCTGACTGTGACTCAACAGACGGGCATTAGGTCGAGCAGCTTTGCTTCGGGCTACTGCACCATTATCACCTCTTCCTCCCACGCAGTACCGCTCTTTCTCCACGTCATTTGCGGCAGCTCTATCTTCAGGCGAATACCTCAAACCGACACCAAAGAAAGAAGGAGACGATGCGGCTCCGGCAAACCCATTCGACAATGGTCAGATGGATACCATGATGGAAGGTATGAAGAAACAAGGTGTCATGATGTAAGTCAGCTATCAACTGGACTTCGGATACAACCAAAAGATGGACACAGCTGATGAGATTGAGATTGCAGGGTGCCAAACATGGTCATTATGCAATACATTAACGTATTCTTCTCTGGATTTGTATTGAGTGAGTCGTTCCTCTCAGACACGAAATGGCACTGGCGAAAAAAAAAAAGCTAATACTGACAATAATGTTATACTAGTGAGACTACCGTTCCCCTTAACTGCCGGGTTCAAATCGCTCTTATCGAGAGATATTCCTATGCCTGACTTGGATGTCAGATGGGTCTCGTGAGTACCATTCGTCTTATATCTGCTCATGGGATCCAGCTGATGACAAACCGTATATAGGGCATTATCCTGGTACTTCCTTAATCTGTTCGGTTTGAATGGTGTGTTCAAGCTTATCCTAGGTTCCAACAACTGTGAGTGCATGTATTTCGACTTCTTCAACCACACTATGCATTGTAATTTACTCTTCGTCAATTTGATTGGTATCATCGGAATGAGAATGTAGTAGGATCGTCCGCTGATCTGTATTTGCCAACCTTAGCCGCCGTCGACGCACGAGATCTATCAGCCATGTCCTCTCTATCAGGTGCAGGCGCAGGGATGATGGGTGGACCAGGTCAACCAGCCATGTCCAAATTATTCAAGAGCGAGGTCGAAAATCTAGCATTGGCAGAAGGGATGTATAAATGGGTTGGAGAAGGTATAGAAGATAGAATATTGAAAGGTTTCAACAAGTCATAACCCAAAAGGTAAAGCCTTTCCAATGCATGTTTCGTCGCGGGATATGAGTAATGCGACATAGAATTAGAAAGGCTTGATATATCTTGTCTCCTCTAAACGGATGAACGGATGGTGAAATTCGTTACATGAACGTTTGGCTGTCCTTTCATGTGATATCCTTTGATAGTGCCCTCGATCCGTTAGACGGCCTTGCTGATCCTGATTTAAGTGATAGCGTCCTCGATAGTAAAAGAATGACATAGCATAGCATACTTACTTGATCGCACAGCCAACCCTGTAGCCTTTACTGTACTGAAAATACCTCATGATCCTCTCCGAGTACTATCAAATTTTCCTGTAGTAACGATATACTACTATCATCATCATCCGTATCTTTTCTTTTTCTTTTCTTCGCTGTGCAATTCTTTCAATACATTTCATGCCATACCAACTGTCACGCTCTCATTACCAATTCGATCCACTGTTACCTTGCGATATTTCGTCACTTACCCTTGCCGCTTTTTTAATTCAAGTTTGCCACCATGTCTGATCGAGAAGACATCCCAGACACCACTACCCCCGATGGTGGACTGGTCACCACCAGTCCTGTTACTGATACCCAAATCCCACCTGAAATCACCTCCACTCTTACCGAGGATACGAGTACGAAGACTATGAATACGGCCCTCACATCTTCTACCGATTCGCAAACACTCATGCCAACTGCTCTCGCGGAAGAAGCTACAGAATCATCCACCACAACAGCTCCATCACAGTCACATACCTACTCGAGCTTGATTGAGAGTGATACAAATCTCTTACAATCCACTTCGACAGGACCTACCGAACCTTCCACCCTGGCCGAGCCTATCACCTCAAGTGCTTCATCCTCCCATTCTTCCCTCACAGCAAATATTGCCAGCTCCCAGACTACCATTACGTCCAGAACAACTGAGCATTCCTCAAGCGCTGTGACCACTGATCGATCCAGCACCGCGTTGACGAGTTCTAGTAGCTCAACCACTATCAGTACGAGTGAAAGTCACACTGACACGACCTCGTAAGCTTTTTTCTTTCTTCTCTCCATCTTTCATGAGTATCTAAAAATTGACCTCCCGATAAGCACATATAGACCTACTATCACCACATCTATCCCACCTGTACCTCCACCAGTCTCATTCTTCACCTCGTCTTCCCCAATACCCTCCGAGCAAACATCCTTGTCTTCAACCCCTTTCACCGAATCAACATACGAACCCTCCGCTCCGACCACATCAGAGCAACACGATACCTTGGAACCTTCGCAGCTGGCTTTGGCCAACTTGCAGGTCGACTCGACCTCTGGGCAAATAGGTAGTTCGACATCTTCTTCGCAGGTGATTAGCATTAGTAGGTCGTATATCTCTCTGTATTGCCCCAAAAGGCTGACAGGGCTATGACATATAGCTTCTACTACACCCATTGGCTCAAATGCGGCGAATTCGAAGCCCACTGCTACTGATAGTCCCCCTGCGGAGGACGGGAGTGCGACAAGCGATGGTACCTCTGTAACGCCCGGTGCTGATTCTGCTCACTCCAATTCAAATCCTGATACGAAGGATGGTGGAGGGGGCAAACTCAGTTCTGTGGCTATTGTTGGTGAGTAGCTGCTCATCGTATAGGAAACACCTCTTAGCTGATTTACGCGTGATGGATTTAGGTATAGTGGGCGGAGTTTTAGTAGGCTTGATACTACTGTATCTTGCATGGTATCAATGGGTGAGTCATCTTCCTCTTCGATTATCGATGGGTCATTTCCAGATAATCTCAAGCTGAACGACTGAATTAATTATACGTAGCGAAAGAAGAAGGCTCGAGAAGCACTACTTGGCATTTCCGACGATCCAATGGACGAGAAATTCTCACCAACTATGCATCCAAGTCGAGTTACCCGATCATCATTCGGTGCGGCAGATCCTATCACTCCTTATATTTATCGTCAGAGAGGGAATAGACCTGGAGAAGTGACGGACGATGATGACGATGAAGATTGGTATGATCCTAATGCGATTGATCAATTTGTCCCATACTCGTACGACAATAACGCCGGAAACGGGAGAAGACAGACTCAATATATGGTTACCTCCTCCAATCCTCACTCCGTGACGAATCGAAATCCATTTGAAGACAATCTATTCTATCCCAGCAAAACTGCTTTACCTACCAGTGATGGAACTACGAATTACACTTATGATACAGAAGCTGAGATGAAGATGACTGCTTCTTTGGCTGAAGACATGTCTCCCGAGTTGTTACGCCGAGAAGCTTCTCAACGATCCCGTAACGATGCAACAATCGAAAACCCTTTCGTACCTCCTATACCAAACGGTAAACTAGGGAGAAACGAGACTGTTCGAACAGTCAGGACTATCCCTGCTGTACCATCCGACGTAGACGGTATGAGCATTTACGAATCATACACGACCAGTGGTCAAGGTACTAGACCACATTCAGCAGTTTCAGCATATACCGAACCTCCTACTTCAAATTTGTTACCTTGGATCAATAAAAGCATTGATCCCGCGCTTTCACAAGAGGTAGAACGTGTGCCGCCAGTGCCCACGCAGATGAACGTTGATATGATACCAAACATGACTAATTTGGAGCAAGAGATCCGACAACCACCTAGAGCTATGATGAATCAGATTCCAAGTAAAGAGGTTCCGAAGGGACATGGAGGTGAATTGGCGGAGATACCCATTCCGAGTTTCAGATAAATTGAGGAGTATCTACAAAGGTTAGTATACATTACATACTTAACATCACTGAGACAAACCGCAATAGTAGTGCATGCGTCTCTGAACATACCTTTACTATTCACCTACTGAAGAGATTTGACATCACCCGACTTAACCTATAATGGTGATACTTGTAACACTTTGTAGCATAGTGATTGATGAACGTTCGTGAAATGCCACACAGACCACTCTTACCCTGTGATAGTGTGATACATCGCAATATCACACGGGCTACATTTTAACAAACACACGTCAGAGGCGTAATTAGTATCAAATAGTTCCTTGAAGACTTTTGTCCGTATGCATATTTAGCTCGAAATATATGTAAATTCACGTTTTAATCGACGCACGGGTCGGATCGATCGTTCTTGAAATACATCCTTTTGTTCGTTTTAGAATAGATTAAAATGATTGTGGCACTTGCGTTGGACTAATGATTAACCCTTTGCTTGAGACTTGAGTATCCCTGCTTGATCACAAGACATGTAGCTTCAGTACGATACAGAATACCCAAGGCCATGTACCGAGCAAAATAGGAATGGTATCAAGCAAGCTAATTTAGCATTATACTCTACCACACCTTTGGTCCATCATTTGGATCTAAATGAATCGCAATGATCACCCCAAACGCGACTATCTTTCTTCCCTCTCACAAAGCATAAACAAACGGAACTCATCTTCAGCCATTCACAGCATCTCAAGATGAGGGGAGAAAAGTATATAAAGACAACTGCTCTCATCTTTTTCCCATCTTTCTCTTCCAACACAAATCACTCACAACGCACAAAAACAAAGAACCAACTTACTTCACATTCATTTTACACCAATCCCCTTATTCACAACTCCATCTCAATACCCCTTCATATAAATATTATATATCTACACAATGCGATTCGCTCCTCTCCTTTGCGCTCTCCCTCTCATCGGTTCAGTTTTCGCTGCTCCTACTCCCATCAAGGAAAATGCCATTGCTACTAGAGATGTAGATGTTCTGGCTGTTGTCACTCAACTCGAAGCTGACGTTGTGAGTATATCTCAATCTTCCGATGCTGTTCATTCACGCTCTGCGGCTCAGACATGGTACTGATATGAGATATCTTATGATGTAGCTCGCCGCCGGATCCCTTTCCAACCTCTCAGTCGAAGCTGATGTGACTGCCTGTCTCCAAATCCTCGTTGGCGCTTTCAACAAATGTGGTGATGCCTTGGGTATCGCTATCGGTCTTGACGTCGAGGCTGATGTTGAAATTGCTGCTATTGCCAAGTAAGTATATCTCTTGTATGGTGGAATTTTATCACCAGTGCCAACTGCTGATGATACCGTTGGTGGTAATTAGGAGACAAGACGTTACTCAAGAAGTCGCTGAAGTCCTCGCTCGTGTGGTCGTTCAAGTTAACACTCTCGTCGGTTTTATCTCTTCTGATGTTGCCTCTATCTCCGTTGTTGTGAGTGCCACCTTTCTTCGAAACTGTGCATATACTCAAAAGAGTACGAATCTGACACACAATTTGCATGATAAAACCTAGGCCGCTCTCCTTGCCCAAATCGACTCTGCCTTGTGCCTCATCCTCAAAGGTGTTGAGGCCATCCTTGCCGGTGTCCTTACCCTCGTGGCTGGTATCCTTGTAGACCTCAAATGTATCCTCTCCCCTCTCCTCGGTGGTGGTAAGTCTAAGTTTCATCTTGATCATCTCAAGTTCATAAGCTGATCATGTGATGCACTTCCCAAATAGTCCTCGGTCTCCTCGATGCTCTCGTTGGCGGTCTCCTCTCCGGTCTTGTGGGTACCGTTGGCGGTCTCGTCGGCGGCCTCTTAGGTGGTCATTAAGTACCAATATGATCATCAAGTGATTCAACATGGACATTCTCATAAAATGACCCATTTCTGAACATATCCTGTAGCAATCCTCATTTACGTCCCTTTTTGATGAATTCTTTAATACCAGTAACCAAATCAGTCAATGTTTGATGCAAGTGTAGCAAGTCGCTCTGCTCCCCTTATTGCCGATTTAGCATATCAGTCCTCTTACGGCACAATTTCTTCTCCAAGTAGGTGTTGTACTGTTGAACGGATCATGTCGCTTTGACCAGACATCCGTATGTGTTCTCGCTTACTGTAAGCCTCTACCCTGCTGTATAGCTTCATGTGCCATCCACCACTTCTCGACCCACAGACAGCATGTACATAGGGCAGGACAGGTATCGGCTAGAACATGCTTCGATATCTCGGCTAAAACACTGCAGGAGCGGTATGATACAGTACATGCTTTACCAGCGCTTGATGACTTGACTAGTTCCAATGGGAGACACAGGCTAAATTCTTTTCAGCCCTCGGAAAGCTTCGAACGAGCGAGAATCATTTTACCAGACAATTACATCAAGAAGGAGAATCATCTCGGAGGAATCATTGATCCACCTCCGAAATCCACATATTGATTGTCTGACCAACTCGCTATTTCTGATCAAGATTTGGATGTACAGTATACTTCACTCCATCGGATCAGTCGGTAAAAGAGGGTACCGCCAAGGTCAGAGATCTCAACTACACTATTGTATCGGATCAAATGAGGTCAGATATTTCAACAGATCGATCAAACGCTCAGGGCATCGATGAGGAGATGAAAATCTACAATATCACCTGCAACACCTGCAGGATATCTCGTTCTCTCCTGTTCTCGCCTAAGTTGATCGATCGCAATATTCCGCACACACGTCACATCAGGATAGTTTTGTGGGAATCTCAATTGATCTAATCAGTAACATACTGTACTGTAATCGAAAGAGACGTCATGATCATCATTCAACTGTGTTCTACTACGGATCAAATCAAGATATATCACCGAGATCATATAATTTACTGTAATTCATCATCGTCATTCGGTTGACCGAGCATTTGACTTGTTCGGTTCCCCTCTTCGAAATGATAATCCCGGAACAATCAGTATAGCTCTATTGTGTTTTGTCCTACAAGAATTCGGACTAGAACGACGCCTTGGATCTCGGCAGGATCAAGGTTTTAAGTTTTCCCTTCTTATTCACCATCATTCACACACACCTACACACCTGTACCATTCCTTTGGATCGTTTATTCAATGTGGCATAGGGCGTGTATTGTACTGTACGTTCAGTAAAAATCCTGCATTCGTTCGTTACGAGTATAGCGATCGATCATATGACCTTTCTGTGCTGGCCTGTGTAGAGAAAGTGTCGTGAATCGCAAATCCTTCCGAAGAGGATATTCTAGATCTTGATTTTTGATCGTTACAGTTCCCGCAAACCTCCAACCACTACACATCCTTCCAATCTCGGACCTGAATTTGTTGTACATAGTCAAACATCCAAATCTCGATCTTCCTCCATGACAATTGGTTTTTTAATCTATCAAAAGGCCCGACTCTGATCAATCTTTTATGTTATTCGCTTCAGCGGACATGGTCTTTCCGATCATGAGAATAAAAATGAGAATGAGGATCAACATGGGTGACGGTGGATATATCCTGTTGCTCGACAATGGTCGAGGGGAGAATGATACGATGTTTTCCGTTCTGAAAACTCTTGAAAACAGTGAGGGAAAAAAGGTATAAATACCCCTCTATATCTCTGTCTCTTCGAACTTTTCCTCTTCTCTTTAACAACAACAATCTTCTCTAATTCATTCACACTTAACAACCAAACAACCAAACCACCAAACACCAACCAAGCAAGATGCGATTCAGCTCTCTTCTCTTCGCTCTTCCCCTCCTTGGATCAGTCTTCGCTGCTCCCGCTCCCGCTCCCTTCCCTGAGACCGGTCTCACTCTTGAGAAAAGAGATGTAGACGTCGTTCAAACTGTCCAAGAACTCGCCAACACCGTTGTGAGTATTCTCATCCCATCGCTTCTAAAAGCATCCCATTTTCCCGCAGCACAAACACCTCTGCCATGCGATTACAGATAGGATAGCATGTTGATCTCTTTTTCCTTTCATCTCCGACATAGCACGGATGCCAACCCCTCGGTGCTAGTCAAACTGAAGTCGACGTCGAAGCTACCTTGACCATCATCGTTGGTGCTCTTGAGAAATGCGGTAATACCCTCGGTATCGATCTCAGTCTTTCTGTTGATGTCGATGTTGTTCTCGGTGCTGTCATTGCTCCGTGAGTCGAGCTTCTTTACCTTTTTCCAATATGGTCTTTTGCATACCTCAACCAACTTGGCTACACATTATACAACACCGTTTAAGACATAGTATCGTGAGCTGATTAATGAATGTATTGTACATAGTCACGGTGATATCAAGAACCAAGTTGCCAATATCCTCGCTCAAGTCATCCTCGATATCAACGTCATCATCAAATCCATCAAGGCTGAACACAAGAAGAAACCTAAATGTGTGAGTGAATGACTATTTCTCGTCAAATACAGCTGTACACTACACTACAACATACTGTATGGACAGTGATCGGTACTGATCGTGTGGTACGCTATCGTATAGGTCGCTCTCCTCGCTCGAATTGATGTTTGCCTCACATTGATCCTCAAAGGTCTCTCAACCATCATCTCAGGATTGATCTTCTTGATTGGAACTATCTTGATCTCCCTCGGTGTAATCCTTGATGGTGTCCTTGCTTTCCGTAAGTCCCACAAACTTTTACTCTACCTTCCTTCGTTTTGATCACGACTGACATGACTCCCCAATACAACTGTAGTCCTCAAATTGATCATTGGTCTCCTCGGTAACCTCCTCGGAGCAATCCTCTGTGGATGTATCCTCTAAGCATCCACAACCATCCGCTGAATCGTGTCTCCTGAAAAGGATAAAGGTTGGATAGATCTTCACTCTTTCAGATCAATCAAATCTTCTACCTTTCAGGGAATAATCGTATTCAGTATATTTCCTTTTCGTTTGGTTGGGTGAATTTGCTCTCGAGTCACTTATTTTGTTGATTAGCTATTGTCTGGGTAACTCTCTATTATACGTCCTTGTCATACCTTCGGTCATATCTTCTTATTATACGGGTTTATGCATGAAAATCTATGGTTTCACGAGCCTGGATAGAGTGTCTTCTTCAGTACTGCCACACACAAATAAACGGTTTGGTAGCCTCAATCATACGGATCTGCTCAATAATTGAGAGCAAGCGCACCATGTCGTCTACAAATTACCAGTCTTTTGTCAGGTGCGTGCGCTTGCTTCTTTCCTATGGCTGTAGCTCTTACATCTCAACATATATATACATGTAAAACAAGGAACCGTAATTCGACCATTTACTCATCGCTCACTGTAATGCGTTACCTCCACTTTCTTAGGTCATCCCATTGAAAAAGTTGATTTCGATCATCCACTGTATGACCATCTTATCCCATTGTTGACATTCTTCGAACCCTTGTCAGTCTCATCAACATCCCGATCTTACATGCCGATAATTTCAACAGCGATGGAGAGCACTCAACAAACAGACATTGGTATGGACCTGGATATCAACATGAACGAAGGCGAAGGGGACGTTTTGGACGAGATTACGAATATGGAATCTACGTGAGTTCATTGTCGTTCAACATTCATCTACTCGATACCGACTATCACACACTTCAGGTAGACTTGATATGAGATATGCAACAAGGTGATATAAAGCAACAAATCTGACGTGACCTGCACATCTTTCCTCGTCAAAACAGATTCTATCAACAAGGCTATCAAGCAGGATATGATCATGGTAAACTCCATGGCTTGTTCGAAGGCAGGGAATTAGGTAAAGAGAAGGCTTGGGAGCTGTGGGAGGAGATAGGATATTATGAAGGATGGGCTGGGACTTATGTAGATCTGCTAGAAGGTAAGGTAGTAGAGGGAAGGGAAGGGAGGAAAGGGAAAGATGCTAGGTGAGTTTGTGTCATTGAATATTTTCCCTCGTCCTTTTCATGGGTATACCTTGGTGTATTTTAGTAAATTACGAGGTCTTGTCTACTCATGCCCAAATCTCATGAGTCAGATGTATCGTACGAACGACGAAACAATGCTAACCCTATTTAATCGATTTGACGTTCAGAGCGCTAAATCATGCTCAAGTACTCTTATCCCTCATCCAGTCATTCCCTACTACCAACCCGACTCCATCTCAACCCAACAATACCATTACAGACGAGCCCAAAGCCGAAGCAGACTTAGACTTGGCGAATCTCATATCGAATATTCGAGCAAGGTACAAACTCCTATGTTCAAGTCTGAACGTGAAACCTAGATTACAAGTTGCTCAGATTGTCGAAGTGGATCCTCGCTCAGGGGCTGGAGCGAGTGGAGTAGATGGTGGATTAGACGGACCTGTAAAAGGGGTGGATACGAGTCAATTGAGATTTTAAAGGGACTTGTCACAACACATAAAGTCAAGATCACATTCAAGATCCATGTCGCATCGAATGTTAGGATGCTGGCGGAGCTTGGGTTTGGCCCCGGGGCCTATTTATCTCTCTACCTACTCATCTCGAACTCCCGTCGACAAGGTGTTGAGATGCACAATCCACGACTCATGGGCACTCAAAGTCGATACAAACGATTCTCTCTATCTTGCGAACGTTACAATGCTCTCGGTCGCTCTTGATAATAAAGATATCACAATTACCTATCGTATAACCACAAGAGAAGAGACGCATATCCAACATTCGTCTATTTCTAAAATGAGACCGGATTTCAGGATCCTCTCAGTTCATCATGTGCGATTAATCGCATCAGTAAATCTGGGAAAGCTACCGAATATTGGCATATGGCGGATAGGAGCAAAAAGAGGGTCAGAGAAAAAATTGAAGTAGTGTAGGAGGCATAGGGCAGGGGAACAAGGTGAAATTGGTGGTCAATACAAGGGAAATACGAGACACTTGTAAATGGTCACACTTCGTTGATGGTTCAAGCGAAAGATACATACAAAATGATACATAGATTCAGACCCAAACCCATGTAAGATGAAATACGTTATAATATCTAACTTCACTACTCCAATATATATATATAGTACAAAATTTAAACACCCCTCAAAACCACTTACGTATCCTATACATTCTTCATCATCTCTCTCTCCATTTCATAGATCACCTTCATCGGTTTTTTTCTATCGTGACCCCTCCTCCCTTCCCAGCTTATTCGTCTTCCAGCACCACTGGCTAAAGTGTGAATGGAAATGTTATCTAAATGGAAATGTTATCTATCTAGCGACTTCGGCCGTAGGAGTATTGCTTTGACCCTATGATTGGTCACAGAAAGATATCAGCTTCGTCCAACACCCATATTTCAAAACCTCTCCAACATACCAATTCCTCGATCGGAGCAGAATCCACGAAATCAGGCAAAGCCGTCGAATCCTGTAGATAGGATGGAGTTTCATTCTCTCCTATAGGCTCATCGTCTAACCCCAATGCGTCAAGCTCTGTAATATTAGACCACGTCAGCTAAGGTATGAAGGTTTATCACATGAAAGAGTAGAAGCTTACCGGCTTGTAAATCCGCTTCATCCACTTCATCCGGTACACCATAACTTCTACCTAAAGATTCCTGAATATCGTTGGCTTGTTCGATCAAATCTTCCATATCGTAGTGAATGCTCTATATTGACCCAGTACGAAAACCTGGTCAGCTTGTGTTCTATCATCTTTAATATCATCGGGAGCTGAGCTGATCTGAGAACAGATGGAACTCACCTCAATCTTATCTATATCAATACCTTTATATTGCTTCTTCATTTCTTTGTTAGCTACTTTCATAGCATCTACCGTAGCCATCTATACGATAATTAGACACCATCCAACATTAGTCAACTTCTAACGATTGGGTATATGATCGCCATTGGAATGAGTAGTCGAGCTTTGGGGTGATGCCCAGGTACTCACGGTATTCTTCAGATTTTCCGTCGTCATAGCTGCCTGTTCCATATTATATGACTGTTGTTGTAATTGAAGCAACTGATTCTCGTACATTCTCTTTTGCTTCAACACTCTCAATGCACGTTGTTGTACCGCTGCCTATAGACACACGGAAAAAAAGTTAGGCCCTTCCTTCGTAATTTTGGTAATATGTTGTAATTCTTTGATAGGTGAGTAGGCTTGACTCACCTTTCCGGGACCTTCTCTCATCTTGGCCATTTGACCTTTAAACACACCCAACTCGGCATCTAATTTCTTTATCTTGACTTCTACCGAGCCCATGCGCGTATCGGTCTTTATGACATGAGTAAGCTGTATATTCATGGTATATAGGAGAGGTAGAGTAGCTGCGGTTGGCACAAAGTCAAACTGGCTCACAGATTGTATGGCATCGTTTAGAGATGGTTTGGGTTTCGCTTTGTTACTTCCGAATATCTAAATGCAATTATCAGCTGAATCACACGAGATATATCTTACAGAGCAACTGGAGAAACATACTCTGTTCATGTTGATCTTACGATATCAAAGAGAAAGCTGCAGTTGAGAACAGGAGGATGAGGAAGACGCGGAAAGTGAAGAGGCGAAGGATGCTTTATATATTGAGGTGATCCAACTGCCGTTGTCGATGTATCTCGCTTATATGTATGCTTCTAACATCTAATTTCCTTGATAAGTAACTTCTCCCGCTCGATCCCTTTGAGATTTGTCCCAATGAGAAGTATGGAAGTAACAAGATCCAAAATAGGATTGAATCTGTATCGACGAGATATTGATGTTGATCGGTATGAATGGTGTATCTCCGATTCGGGCGGTATGGAGCAAGCGTCGATGATTGAGTTTGAAACTTCAAGGGCTGTTGATTGGTGTGATCAAAGATCAAAGATCGAGCAGGCAGGATCACTAGCTGAGTCCAAGGTGGGGGAGGCTAGGAGGGGTGGGTATCAACATGTCCCCAAGGTGAGGATGAGGAAGGGAGAGGTGATCATGGGCAATGATGGGTGGCAACGTGGCTTATTTAGTGTCAATCTACACGTGGTCAAATGTGGGGTCGTCCGTGGGGTATCGTCGCCAAGTTGACGGAGGAAGAGATGATGGTGGTGAGTTTATCATATCATCAACGACCGACGTTTTCACACAGACATGACTTGCTTCTGGTTGCTCATGTATCGTGATAGACATACGGATGATCTGCTGAACTGCATGAGACCATCAATGAGCTTCGGATACCGGGTGTGAGGCGTTGACGATGACTGAACCATCATCCCCCTTCCTCATCCTCGTCGCTACCTTACTCGACTCCCTTCCTCCTTTTCTTCCTAGTGAGTGTACCTCATTCTGTTCTGCTCACTTGGGCGTTCAGTCCGCGAAAGCTTGGCTGACCTCGTAGTGCTTAGTCACAGATACACTCTTACTACAGCTTCATGCGGTGTTCGGTTCAATGCTATTATCAGCTTTACAGCTTGTCGATAAACGGGAAGGTGGGTTAAAATAACTCTACTACGATTAGCGGTAGCGGGAGTAGGATTGAGGATGGTCGAGTGAAAGTTGATATTTGTACTGATCTCATGAACAGTCGTGAGGGTCTCGCTACCTTCTGATCGATATGTTTACCAGGTTAGTTCGTTTCCTTCTTCTCATCATCCCCCTATATTGCTCAAGTCCTTCACCTGCCCTTATACGGACCGATAAACAGAATGAATTGCGGGTTTATATGCTGAAATATGTTGTATTTTGGTCATTTGCTCAGGTCGCCTCTTCGTCGGGTAAAAACTATACAATACATCTCAACCCTCCTCCCCCGACAACCAATCTCATACCTGACATCCCATCTCCTGAACCAACGGCGACACCGCCCAAAGAAGAACCGGACCTGCTTCCTCCTGCGCCAATGGGAGAAAGCATACCTCGTACGCCATCACCTACAGGATCACAGATACAAACTTTCAATCCGCTTCTATCGTCACCCGCTCAGCAGCATCGTACGCCTTCACCCGCTTCACCTCTTGTTGAGGATGAAGATTCGGAATCAATCTCACAGCATACGATCAGCCAGAAAGATATATTACGCAGGGAACGGATCGCAAGATTAGCAGACGATCTGAAGAGCATGTACTGTCCATGTGCGGGTTGGAGTTATGGTTGTTTAGCTGGCGAGAAGACGATTCTAGTGAGTTGTCTTGACTTTTCAAACTCCACTATATATTTCGTGGTTTATTCTCCTAGGTCTGTCCCTCGTTCTTGTGTGCTGTTCCAACCTAAAAGGCCCACTTCCTGTCCTCGACTCCTCCTCTTAAATAGTGACTGACTTCGATGCTGGTTTATACAGTGCAAACACCTCTTAGCGGTCATCATCGCGAGTAAGATCGGCCGAGAAGTTAGGGCCGATGGTGATGTGAGGGGAGCAGCTGGTCTGTTGGGCCTGACGTGAGATAGTGATGATGGACGGTTAGTCACCTCTCAACAACACGTTGTATCCGCGTATACTGTATTATACCGTATCTACATTTCCTGTTTGTACACTTCCTCCGCTGTATCAGTCCACCATACTCTAGTCTCAGCGAGCTGCTGTGACAATCTGAGCATCTATATCCACCTCCTCATCATGCATGCATGGATCGTCCAACTAACCGTTGTATGCATTGATCTGCTCCTGGTCCAGCTGGAACACTCTGGCAATCAATCCCTCGGTTTTTCAGATGGAATGGCCCTGAGGTGATGGTTGATTTCCACTGATCAATATCACGTGACTTTGGTTAATTACCCTTTCCAGTAAAAAAAAGCAGTGAGTTAGATAATCAAATCAAACTACAACCACGCTTGCCTTTGGCCTTTGGAGTGTTACTGGTTATATGCGTGTGTTTGCTGCTCATTCGCCTCTCCTCACCATAGCTCATACCTTTGACATCACCAATCGTCCTTTCATCACCCACCATACAAACTCATACGCTTCCGTCACCTTTCACACCTCCAGTCCTTGCAGAATTGCAGTCGTATCGCTTCGACTCAATCGATTTCGGATATCAACCCCAATCCTTGAACAGGAAAATAGGGCTGGTCTCTCGTTTGGATCTGACACCAATTCGTGTTTCGACGTTTTGGCCATATCCAAGCGTATTTTTACAGACACCTCAAGATAAGGTCTACCAGCTTCATCATCTCATTGAAATGTCATCCTAATCCTAGTCGAAATCTTTGAATTAATATTGACATTCTTTCGCCACTCCATCCAACACCATAATGTCAATAGGTTCATCATCACCTTCGAATCTAGGTAATTCATCTCCCCTACCTTCGGATGCTCCGTCCACCTCCGCATCTACAAATACAAATTCAGTAGCCAACTTGGATCTATCCTTATCAACCTCTATCACATACCTCGTTCAATTCCTAATCCAACCACTCTCATCTCATTACCCACACCATGTCCTATTATCTCTCCGAGACGAATTAACCGAGAGGTCAAACCATTTATTTACCAGTACATGGGATACTTCCAGACCCCAATTCGGCTCGGGTTACAGATCACTCATATGCTCCAAACATCTCGGTCTGCCCAAACCCTTGCGCGAGGCTGCCAAGAGTGTCGGTGTGGAAAGGGAGGTATGGAAGAGGGCTATAGCGGGGATCAAGTCCGGTGATAGAGGTGAAGAATGGCAGTGCTGGTGCGATCCTGGTCAAGTTACTTGGAGATGGGGTGGATGGGAATGGGAGGATGTGGGCTACGAACCTGGAAAAGTGATTAAAGGTGAGTACACGTCAATAATGGATCAATTGCGTATCAAGGAGCTGTATTTGTCCTTCAATGTAACATCACATGTTTGATTCGGCCTGCATCGTGATTCATCGAATTATATTTCAATATCTACTTTCGATCTCCCCTATTTTCGCTTTCTCGACCGTTTCTTGCATTTTCTTTTTTCCAAGGTCATGCTGATACGTTGCTCTTATCACCCAGAACCATTCCAAATCATCTGGCAATCATCGTCCTCCCTTTCACCCTCCATATCCACCTCAACTCCCAGCGCGTCCACACATACACCTGTTCGAGCCTCTCATGCTATCCCAATCCGAGCCCCCATTGCTGTCGGTCCTCCTACACCCGGTCCCGGTCCAAGTGCACCAGCAGTATACGCTATCCCACCTACCCCTTCACAACACTCTAATCATACCGTCAATGAAAACGATGAACTTCTGCCTGCTTTCTCTACCCTCGGCTTAGGCCATCCCTCTGGACTTGGTGGTGGGGCTAGAAATCATACTCCATCCGGCTGGACTAGTTCGACTGGAACTCAATCGAGGGAAACCAGTTATGGCGATCGGTCGATTGATTCCTATCAGACCGACTGGGATAACGAAGAAGATCACGAGAACGATAGATCGAAAGCGCCATCAAGGGGATCTCACAGAGGGTCCGAGTCAACTTCATCTATCACCTCGTCATCTTCCATGTCAGATAGCAATTCAGGTCATACTCAACTACTCACCCCTTCTTCTCGACCCAACTCGGCAGATCCATTCTTGATCCCTTCCTTGTCCCTCAAAGAGAAAGATAAAGAAAGATCTAGGAAGATCACACCTCCTTCACAAACCCTTACGAGAGGTAGAACACCTTCACCGAATTCTTCAGCCAGCATGAAAGAGAACATCACTCCCAACACCGATACTACCCTCACACCCTCCACACCAACCGTCACACCATATGACGGAGGCAATGTGACCGTCTTAGGAGGAGGAGTGAAATTGGGTGGAGCATCCAGACCTGGATCAGTAATCTCATCACATAGATCACCTGTCGATAGATCAAGATCACCTTCCATCTCACTTGCTTCTAGGGCTTTGGGCGGTGCGACCTCGACTGAGGGAGGAGGAGGAGGATCGACGAGAAAACAAAGGACAAGAAGGAGAATTATGCCAACGTATCTTGGACATCTTGGTCAACCGGGTGTAGGAGGACCGATCATGGGTGCATTCACGATGCCTCAGACTTTCACCCCTTCCAAGACCCCCGGTACTGGTGGGAATGGTGGTAGTGTGGGTGTAGGTGTCAGTCCACCTCCTGTCAATGTTGGGGGCGGTAGGTCGGTCAGTCTGCCATCCACCATGCCCAGGATGGGATAGAACTTTGTCATAGATCAGATATTGTTTTCACTTCTCTTCATTTGTCATGTGACACTTTTCATCTTTCGATTTAAACCTACGACATAGTACTCTGTTTGTTTCTTGTTTTGCTTTTGTTGGAAAATTTCACAAATTCGGTTTCGATCTACATCTATTTGTTAAATCCGAGGAAACATACTTTCTCTCCTTCTCTTACTTTGAATCTTCTTCGCTGTCTCATTGCTCTTTATCCTTTCGAATCATTCTTCGTCATTGTCTCTCATTTTCACTTGGAAATTCTCTTTACTCACTCATTCGTTCATTTGATTTTGATTTTGATTTTGATTTTTGTCTTTCGAATTGGTGTTTTTACGTTTTTGTTTTTAGAAAAGGGAGAAGGAGAAAGTTTGCAATGCATTTTGATCATCATATACAGTATGACGAGATATCATTCTTAGTACGAGTACAGTCCAAGAGCTCGGTCCACTTGAAAAAAATCCTTCTTGTGTAACGGGATATATGAACGAGGTATGGTTGTGTACAGTACGATCTAACGGGTGATTATGATAAAGCTGTTGAGGGATCGTACAGCATCACAGCACCCGACCTCACAATCATTTCGATTTGCAATGATGTATAGTCGCAAGTAGATCAACAAGCACAAAGTCGAGTCCATCACCCTTCTATTAGAACCCCTGTGACCCTTATCCATTGTATTCAACGGAGATTCCGGAAAGGGAGGTAGATGAAAGGATATCTATCTACCTGGTGAAAGTTGCAGAATACTGCTACGAGGTGTTGAGATAAAGGAGTAGAAATGTATAAACTTCTCAACATCCTGTATCCGTTGTGCAAATTTATCACAATTGATCGAATCGCTTTGTCGCTATATATGTAGCTATATTTTCTATACATAAGATCCACCAATTACACTATAGCGCTTGATGATTATCTAGTTCAATCCTAATAGATCACTAGCCCACTAAACCAAGCCACACCTTACTGACAGAGCGAGTACAATACTAGGATCATCTTACAGTACACGATCAAAGATTATGAAGTATGGGATCTGTTGATCTATCTCAATATGCTTCACCTTACGATGTTCAAAATTCGATCACGACCTATCGCCGAAATCGAAATCGAAATCGAAATCGAAATCGAAATCAAAGTGGAAGTGAAACTCAAATCGATCGATCTCAAGTACCTGTTATGTTATCATTCCCATATAATACGTCCTTCCCCATGCTCCATGATGTGTCTGTTCACAATGCTCAGTCCCCTAGAGCATTCTTGCTGAAGGACGATTCTATCCAATGGGCTTTCAGACTCACCTATCCCTCAGATCGGACTGACACTCAGACTAGAGACCTGGAAGGGGACCCTACGGATGACTATCTCTGGATGCAAGCTTGCCCTTGATTTTAGCACACGATTAGGTACGATTTTCCATGAGGGAGATAGACTCCATGAGGGAGATAGACCTGCCAGTGGGGCTGTAGGAATGGATAGACCTACAGATGGAACGAGTATCTCAAGCATCCTCGAGAATTTCGTTCGATCCCAGCATAAAGACCGTTCTAAATCATTTGTCAATTGGTTCAAAGATCGTCGAAGAAATGCGGGATTAACGAAAAATGATGTGGGATTCAAGGTTGTACATAGTCGATCGGATTTCGAATCGGCTCTACCTCCCTTGAGCTTGGTGTCGTATCAACTTCCAGCTGATGAGGAAGAGTTTCAAGATTATCTGAAAAGCTTGGATGGTTATACATTTTGTGATTTGAAGGGTGAACCTCTGCCATCGACGGTATCAGAGGGATGGATCTGGCCTGTAAACGTACCTAGGCAAGAGACGGCTGTTAATTCTTGGTCCAGCTGGCTGTCAATGTTGTCCTATTTCCAGTGAAGAAAGCCGAGACAACGTTACGCTATACAGGAACAAACATGTAGCATGTCACTCTAGACTGCGGAGACATATGCAACACGCTCCCTGAATGGTTCTGTTCAAGCCGAACAGCGGATACGGTACAGTATGCGTCATAATAGAGCACAGTACTTATAGCACAATTCTGTTTGTTTAGATTAACTTTGGTATGTGATGGCCTTCTTTCCAGAGTATAGCTCATATATCCACATCATTCCTGCGCACGACCTCTTGAACAGATAAATGGCGTCTTTGACACGGCCAAAGCGGTCAAGTCTGTTCAAACGATGTCAGTCATACATGGACTGGCAATATTCTGCCACTGACAAAGGTGCATTCGTCCCCAAAGAATTGACCCTTGTGTCTCGGTATGCTGTCAGGGCTTCGTTCTGTTGCAAAATCTGTCTTGACCATTGTCTTAGTGATAGACCCCCTCTTGACTCTCTGTTTCTCCTTCGTGGCGGCCAACTCTCGAGCACGCACAGCCTGGATGGAACAAGACCACACCTGGAATCTCAAACACTACATCTGACAAATGAACAGCGCCATGAGTCTTCGATTCTTGCTAAAGCTGTGCGACACTTCTGCTGAAGAAAGACGATTCAACCTGGTCTATCGCGTTTTGTTATATAAGTACAGTCTTTCTCAATATAATATAAAGATTCCACTGCTCGTGCCCTGCAGACGCTCGTTTTCTCTTTGGGTATATTCTATCTATTCGATTGCATTTAGCATCAGGATCAATCAATCATTACATCCAACGTGCATGTCCAGCAAAACTACCACTATCTCACTTTCTGAACCAAAATTCCATTTCACCGTCAAAGGGTACGATCCCTCTCCGCCAAAATCATGCTGCATTAATCAAGCGATGATTTCCGCCCGTCCATCTCCAATCAAAGTCACAAGAGGTCATGTATGGTCATGCTCCCGACTTTCGGTCAGGTGATCATCAACATTCATGCAAAACATCTCTATCTTCTTCAGCCCGTTATAAACTATAACTAAAGACAGAAAAAACACGAACATCCGCAGAACGTATAACGATGAAAAACGAAAACAAGTCAAAACACTTCAACTTGTGAGATTAGGATACTATCTTTGGAGAATTATACAGACCAAATATGCACTATCGAATCGATTTAAGTTCTGTTGACGATCATTGAGTCATTAACACACACATCATTAGAATCATTAATTCCTGTAGCTGTATTCTCTAAGTTCCACTTCGCCCACCCACGTTCACATACATCCCACATGGTCACCCACCTAACATGTTCAAAGCTTTCCTCAACTCATTCCTTGCAGTCTCGTAATCATCAAACTCCATAGCCGAGACGGCCCATTTAGCATGTTTTTGGACTGTCTCCACCTCCCTCCTACTCAAATTGGTTCGTGTCGGACCATGACCTGGGGTTTGTGTCTGAGGTTGAGGAGACGATAAGCCTAGTCCGTGAGGTTGAGGTTGACTTGGTGGGTGCATAGGGTAAGAAGCTAAAGAAGGTGGTGGGGGCGGAGGAACGGTTATAGAGGACGAAGTTGGAGCGGGTTTAGAATTATGCGAAGAAGTAGATTGGGTTTTACCGATGGGTACATTGGTAGAGTTCGAATTTTCCCTGGGGTGTCCATTGACGTGCGGTGCATGCGAGACAGTATGGTTACTTCCACTTCCTCCGGATCTAGAAGACGAAGAAGCGGAACTATCACCTCTTGATCTCCCTTGTGGAGGCGGCTGTAAGACCACTCTGGGTGGCGTAGCTTTCGGACTCCCAGGTGGACTTGCTAGATCTGTAGGTGGAGGAGGTGGAGGGGCATCGTATGATGACACAGTGATGTGGGTGGAAGCGGGACTGAGGGGAGCTCCATCAGGACCCATGAACCTGACATTCTTCTTATCGCCAGGCGAGCCTTTCTCAGGCGGAGTCATCGGTGGCGCAGAAGGTAAGATGACGTCTGGTCGGTTCGTAGGGAAATGAAGTTCACCTTCATCTTCTGGTAAGCCGGGAGTAGCGACGGTCGACCATGCACCAGAACCGGTAGAATGGTTCCTCGTGGGTGTGCGAAGATCCTCTTGTGATGTTCGGATACCAGGGAGAGTAGGTCGGACACCAGGTGAAGGAGATGGTCTAGGAGATATGATGGGTGTCGATGTGTCGCTGGAGTTGCTTGGGACTTGAGGACTTGTTTGGGAAGAGAACGATCCCCTACCTTGAACCGGGGGTGAGGTTCGAAATCGCGAATGGTCGGCGGGGTCGTCTGTGGGAATAGTGGGAAAGGGGTTTAAATCGTTTTCACTCTCGGGTATCGCTAAGTAGCATCGTTAACAGCAAGAAATGACTAAGAATATGACGTTAGAGTCTTACGAGGTCCAGATGCAGGTGTTCTACCTTCCCTTAAAGCTTTAGCTCCATCAGCAGCTTTCCATCTAGCGTATTGGAGTTTCTGTTCCATCTGCAGAGGGGGAATCAAAGATCATTAGCATCTTGCCAAGACCGATCCGTTTGCTACTCTTTTCCTAGAATAACCCTCAGGTTTGATGCGCGATCACGCTGAGGCATGTAAAAAGGAAATTACTCACCTCATCCGTCATCCCAGCTTCGAAGCACTTCAACACTTCTATGAATTGACCGGCAACTACGAATTTTCTGATGGTGGCTCTGCACATGGTAAATGACAATATCAGCTGCTATTATTGATGTCTTGATGAAAACCCTCATCTGAACTCACTTTCCGGTTATCCCAGCTCTGTCATCATTATCAGCCGACATGAAAACCTTCAGGGCGAATGCTTCTACCAGTGCAGCACCAGCTGCTTCAGATGTGATGGCTTCATTGTTGGCGAGGATCGCTTTCATCTGTTGATTCGTTCAGAAACTGTGAGCTAGTGTCCTACCTGGAGATGATAACGCAGGTACTTTCTGCGAAGGCAGTATTGTTCTACTTACCTGCTCGAGCGCATCGATCACGCTCATGAGGAAGAGCGTGTCCTCTTTCGTCCTTTGCTTGACCGCCAAAGCTTTCTGAGCAGCAGAGAAACAGCCTATTCCATCGGTGAGAATCAGTTATATAGGTCTAGCATAGCTAATAGAGGCAAGAGAGTGATATGGAGGATAGGAAGTCCGCGTTGGCAAAGCAATGTGAAGTGATGGACCATAAGGTGAGAGAAGGCTGTTGAGATTGAACACTCACACCAATATGCTACTACCGGTTCGACTTTCTTCAGCTCATTTGCTCTTTTAAGAATCTGTTCACACTGTTTCAATCCAGGTGGGACGTTCTCAGTAGGTATTTTGACGCTGTCCATTGTGATTTGGACTTTGGGATATGCCGGTATGAAAATGGATGAGACGGGTTTATAGGTGTTTGTTGGTTTATAATAGGAGGACGAACGTGGACGCGTCGAAGTAGTGGATGATCTGTGTTCTCGAGATGTACTATTATAGTGGTGTTGTTTTGCAGTGTTGGATCTGTTATTGTGATGGTGTTGTGGGTTGTCCAAAGGGCGTGAATCGGGTGAGATTGGAGGAGTAAGTGGGTAAATTTGATTTTGATTTGAATATGGATTCAACATTTTACGAATATCGAGTCCAAGTGGCAACAAAGGGGTGACCGGTGGTAGATGGTGTGGATTTGTGAATGTTCCAAGTTATCAAATGTTGTTATACGATAATATGTTGCAATTATACAAGAGTGTGTAAGATTGGATAATGAAGGAAAGTTGGAGTGAGTCAATGAAGAAACACAAGTGGCAAATGTCATGAAGAGATGATATTATTTATAGGCAATTTATCGTCAGCAAAGCCCTGCTCGTCAACAAGTCAAAATCGCTCAAACGTTGAATCCGAAACTCGCACAAATCCGATTAATTCATTGAGATTCACAGCTGTCCCTCTTTTTCGCCCTTGTTTCCGATCAAAAAGAAAAATAAATGAACGAATGAGATGACACGACAGGGTAGCCCCTAGCTCGTTTGATCGAGAGGGACCATCAGCTATCAAATGATAACTGAACTAGTATGTCTCTCTGTAAAAGGAGTGGGGGAAGAGACGATGGTGTCGGTGACAACAACAACGACCAATGAGATACACAAGTTGAGATCGCATGATCTGACCATAGCGTTGTATATCATAGGGAGATGTAAGAAAGGATCCTTGAGATTTTGGGGTGTTGGATAGATGTGTCTTCTTCCATCTCAACAAAAATCTTACACAAACATCCATTGACATCGACAATCCACGTCAAAGAATACAGTATGACTCACACTAGTTATGATTGTTCATCAGCCCTCTTCCTGATTCTAAACGGTATCGTATGGGCCAAAGAGATGGGGGTTGATGGATCGAGCTTAATTGCGCCAAAACCGAAAAGCGAAGTGCTATCTGTCGAGGACTGATTGGTATTGGTTCAAAGGAGGTCGTTGACGACGCGACAAGGTCAGAGACTCTCGATATGTGTATGACGTGTTGATACTTTGGTGAGTGACGGTGGCGACGAGATGTATGGAATGAGGAGGGATCCACTGTGTATCTATCACAGATCAATGATCGATGACGAAAGGAGGTTTGATTGTTGGAGGAAAGGGGGACGATATCAGTCGGCAATGGTCGGATTTGAGATGTTGGTCCGCTGATATACTAACAGAGGTTTGTGAGCAAGTGTTTGGTATGATCCGAGAGAATGACAAGTGATCAAGGATGATCCTAGTGTTATGTTATCAATGTCTGTAGGGAGATGAGATGTCATGATCCGGGATTCAAGTCAACAGTGCACTGTGTTCGCTAGCTGCTGAAATGAGATATGACGAAGCCGCCCACGTGGGGATCGCCGAGCGGCCTCCGCCGGTTGACATCAATGACGTAAGCAGATTTGAGAACATTATGAGTAGAGTTGACGCGACTGACCGTGCTACTCGGTATCAGAGGAAACAACTATAAGAATTTACTCTTCCTCCTTCTTCTCTCTGCAATTCATATTATACTACTTCATGTAATTCGACAGAATGTCACGAGACTCTCAAGAATCTCGAGCGCTGATCGTCTGGAGACCTAGATACTTATTCTTCCCTCCCGTCCAGGAACCTCCTCCTCCAACGAGGGTATTCAGACATGTGGACTTGATCGAGGAAGAAGAAGCTCGGTGTAAGGAGTATGAAAGCATGAGGTCATTCTTAGGTCCAAGTGTAAGTTGAACACAGTCGCGAATGCATGAATCTCTCATTATGAAAGCTGACAGGGTACCCTACGCTAGACTGCCCTCTTGCATACCCCCAATCACGAGATCATCTTCCCTCAGATCTTTCTCAATAACACTTTCCTTCGATTCTTACGAAATCCACCAAGACAATTGCCGATCATTAAACTTACTTCTCAACACAGTTCTAACTATGATACTACTCATTCTGATTCCACCAATGTACGCTCTGACCCTACCCGTCAAACAGAAGCCTATATCGAGGAAATTCACGAAGATAACGAAGAAGCTGAATCTTCCTTAGAAAGTATTGACGAGACAAGTACTTTTCCTTTCCCTAGTAAACAAATCGAATACGTTGCCAATAAACCTACCAAAATAACATTGAAACGCAAATCTCAAGATATGCATGAAGAGGATGATGTGTTCTCATCAATTTACCAACCTAGCTCTGCTAACCTCTCATCGAAGAAAGCTAAATCAGATGATGATGCGGCAAAAGAACAATGGCGGGTCGGACGAAGACCAGGATTCCAAGGAAGTTTCGTTGCTCCGAAAAGGACTAGCAGTGGCGAAGAGAACAGCAATGAAAGTGTCAATGACAGTGGAAAGAAAAGAACTCTAAGTCAGGTGAGCTCTTGTGACCCACTCCGACGAATGGTATAATGCATGTGATCTGATATAGTATGTTTTGTATGATGAACGCAGAATATCACATCTTCCGCTGAAAAGGTACTCAAAAAACCATTCAAACCTCCTACGAGGATATCACCAAGTATTAAATCTCGATCAAAACCCCAATTAAAGTCTCGTGATCTGGTGGAAGTATCATCACCTTCCACTTCACCTACTGAAAAAAACCACGAAAAGATCAATACACCTTCAACACCTCAAAACAAATTTTCTTTCCCAAAAGTCGATCCCTTCTTTCCTGATTTCCCTACTCCTCCATCATCTTCATCTTCTCCTTCAAGATCAGTCCAAAGTCGAAAAATTAAACCGGTCAAACCATTCAAAAGTCCCATTAGGACGAATCGATCCAGTGCTCCTTCACCATCTTCAATTTCAACTACTAACAAACCCGGAAACAACACTGTTTATCCTACTTCCAAGGTTTCTACTGATGAAAAATGTAAACTTCAGAGTAAATACGATGAGTTGAAAAAATTGCAAAATGAAGTTATGATAAGCAAACAAGCTATCAAGTATATTCGGGAAGATGATAATACTCGATTGAAGGAATTGATTGATATGTGGAAGAATGCAGGGAGGGAAGTGGTCGAAAAGTTATTTGGAATTGTTCCCGAACCGGTCCAATCTGATGGTCCGACGAATATGAATTATTCTAGTAGTAATCATCCAGTCTCGTCATCATACTGGAATTCCTCGACTTCTTCTTCGTCAATGTCATCGGCAATAGGTGAGGATCAGATGGAGTTCATAAGGAATGCTAGGAGGAACGATAATGGGGATATTATAGATGATGAGGGTAATGTCATGATGATTGGTGAAGATGAAGGTGATATCCAGCAATTCTGGAATAATTTGGGAACAAACCAACATTACAATAAAAGGTAAGTAACGTGATGTACTGTTTCACAATCAAGTCACTGAAGCACTAATTAGAATACATGAATGTAGCGAATCCGGAAATAGATCAAGTAGATATCAATACAATTATGATAAGTATGATCTCAATCATACCAAGTATGATCATGAAGAGTAAGTTTATTTTCTTCACTTCCTCCTAAATTGTATATAGCGTTCTGTATCGCTCATTTGGCTTATCATTTTTAGCCAAAGCTCATCATACGAAAATCAATTTCAAGTAGATATCCAATCAAATGAACAAGGATGGAACTACGCAAGGCTCATGAAGATGTTCAGTGTTGATCCAGATTTGTTTGGATGGGATCCAGTGGAAGAGGATTGGATGGAGCAAGACGAAGAATAAGCTAACTAAAGAATCATTGTAAATCATGATACTGTTTTGTACAAATGATTGACAGGATGAAATTGTAGGTACCGTAAAATACGTACTGTTCTGAACATGTTTGTCGGCCCATACAAGTGATGTATATATGATTGAAATTGTAATTATGCATTGTTTAATCTTCTCCGTACACAAAGTACTTAATTTCATCATATGTACTTCATCTTCGTCCTCAATTCCACCTCCAGGGTACTGCTTAACGCCCTATCATAACAAACCACAGGACTACCTCTTTGGATCATGATTGAGTTTCAGTCAGGACCCACACTAATTCTTCTTCTTTCCTTTACCTTTAACAACCTTGAATCCAAAATCATCACCTTTCACTTTCGGCGCCTGGGTCTTAACGACATCAGCCAAACTCGTGATCTTACTGACCGCGTTCGTTGACTTTCTTTGAGAATCAGCTTTTCGTTTGGTGTAAAACTCCTGAGCGAATCTTCTACCATCCAAAGTCGACGAATTGGCATATACTCCGTCGGAGATGATTTCAAGTGTTTCAGCTCGGGTTGATTGAGGTATGTCAATTGGGAATTGCAATAAAACGTTGTTGATGAAGTCATCGACTATTGTCATCAAGAATCATTTATCAGCCTCAATACCCCATCCAATGAACCAAGTAAAGTAATAGTAGCTAAACTCACCATCACCCTTGAACCCGTTTAGAGCACCTTTGACCCATCTGATGAACTCAACACTTGGTGCACTAGGATCTTCAGCCGCCGCAGATGCAGTACCATTGACTTTCTTCGGTGTGCCTGAACCGACCACTGCTGCTGCGCTTGGAACGGAAGTAGGAGGCTTGACAGGTGTAGCGGGTTTGGAAGTCGGGGTGGAGACCACTCTGGCGGCTGTAGAGGTGGTCGCGGAGGATTTACCGCTAGCTCCAACTGTCGTCCAACCTGCAGGGGGAGGGGTGGACTAAAACCGATTTGATTGGCGATCAGCTTTTCCGTCACTTCGTTCATTGAATATGTGAAAAACTCACCGTTGCGTTCGCAGCCAAATCAGCATAACCCCTCTTCTGAGAGGCTACCGCTCCAGCAGCTGAAGGTAATCCAGGAGCACCTTGAGATGCTCGAGCAGCCTGAGCCGCTTTCGCTTTTCGTTTCTCCTCTTCCTCTTGAATCTGTTTCAAGGTCTTCTTAGGTGTTGCTTCGTTACCACCCCATACTGGTGCAGAAGGAGTGGAGGGTGCGGGAGTAGGTGCAGAAGGTTTAGAGGATGGTAATCCCCAAGCCATGGAAGTAGGGAAATCTTCAGTTGAAAGAGAGGGAGTTGGCGCAGGGGATGAAGTCGCGGCTCGGGCTTCGGCCAAAGCAGCTCTTCTAGCTTCAGCATGTTTCGTTTCAGCTTCCTGAATTTCCCTCAACGAAGGAGATGATAAAGCTTTGACATCCTTCTCATCCTTGATAGCCCATGGTGCAGTTTTAGCGGAGGCTAGAGACTTTTCACCTGCGGAAGTTCCAATAGTGGGTCCAGGAGTTGCAGGAGCGACTGTCTTGGGGTCAGACACTGAGTCTGATGTCGAGGCTTGTTTGACGGGAGCGGCGGGTCTAGCAGGAAGAGAAGCTGGTGCAGGAGGTAATTTGGAGATGGTGGGTGCGGCGGCAGTGGCTGGAGTGGTTGGAGCGGCGGATGAAGGTGTAGAAGGAGCGGGAGAGGCAATAGAAGCCTTTCGAGATGGTGCTTTCGAAGATGGTTGACCCCACACTGAAGCTGGTGCCTTTGCAGGTGTAGGAGCTTCAGCTTGGGGCGAAGCTTCTCTTTGTGGAGTTTCAGCAAATTGATCGACTTCAGTTGCTGCTGGACCTGATTGCTCGTTAACAGGAGTTTCATTAGCGACAGCGGCTTGGGTTATTTCGGGAACGACCGGTTCGAATACTTGATCTTGAGGGGCAACAGGCGATAAGGCTTCAGCGACAGCCTGTTCGATCTCAGCATTAGCTTGTTCCTCTGGTTGAACAGTCTGTTGGTGATGTTGCTGCTGCTCATTAGACCAGACTGGAACAGGAGAAGCTTGTTGATGTTGTTGGGGCATCTGATGAGCGTAAGCAGGTGAGTGTTGAGTTTGAGGTTGAGGAGCCATTCCCCATGGTGAAGGAGGAATTGCCCCTACGCCAGCAGAAGGAGAGAAGAGATCCCCACTTCGCACAGGACTACCAATTTGAGGCGAAAAGCATTGTTGTTGATGTTGAGGTTGCATGAATGGTAAAGGTGTCGAACCGATTGGAGATGGCATGCCAATAGAACCGAATGGTCCGTTGAGTCGAGGTCCGCCAGGAGCAGCGCCAGGTGCCATACCCCATCCTTGACCAGGCGAAGGACCGAAAGCAGCAGGAGAGCCGAGTTGACCATTGAAGCCTTGTCCGTAGCCGGCTGGAGAATAAGGTGCCCGTTCGGGGAGGAAAGCCTGATTGAACTGTTGAGGGGTGTTTTGGATTGGAGGTTGTGGACTGACCCGGGGATCGGCCACAACGGGTGAAGATACGTTGAGATTACGGAACGACTCGGGAAGACCATTGGTGACTTGTTGTTGCAGTGCAGCAACAGGGATAGGAAGGTTAGGTGGTAGTTGACGGGGTCGGATAGGCGATAAGAAAGGCTGAACAGCATTCCCAGTTGCAACCTTCAATTCGGCAAGGGGGCGGAAGGAAGTTTCGGAGGCTCGTCGAAGAGGTAAATCATCGGTGAAGTAGGAGTGAGAGTACCAGTCGTGCATCTGAGTGCCAGTGAATGGACCTACGTCGTAATCAGATTAATTAGGATTATATTTGAATTGGAATTTGAATAACCTCGCTCACCTTGCTCTTGACCATTGGGATCTCGATAGAACCATTCTACTGCGCCTAGATCTTGCTTTTCCTCCGCTTGTTGCTGTTGAACTCCTTCTTGACTGTGCACATGTGGGTTGGCTGGTGCAGCAACGGACTCGAGAACGGTAGCGTCTCGCTCAGGAACTGGTGTAGCAGAAGGAGTAGCGATGACGGACACTGAACTCGGTTCATTTGCGATAGGAAGCTCGAGGGTCTGATGGTATCGTCAGTAACCATGTTGAGGAAGCAGATCATGAACTGGCTCGCTCACCTTATCACCATCACCAGGTGCAGACAGTCCAGCAGCAATCCTCCACTTCTTCTGACCGGTACCCCATCCTGGTCCACCACCTTTACCGAATCTACCCACATCTTCTTCCTTCTTCTCTTCGTCAGTCTTCTCCTTGATCACTTCGCCAGCCCTCTCTTTACTATCCGTACTCTCAGAAACATCGACGTTGGGATTGGGTGACAGAGGGTTTCCAGAGGTCAATGCTGAAGGACCAGTACTGCCAAACCCTAAGACACCTTCAAAACTCCCTGAAGCGGTCCTAGCAGGTCGCCAGTTAGGCCCGGTCGATCGTGTGCCATCTACGTCGATCGTCATCAACTTTAGCTTATACACATCAGATTGTGTAGGAGAGCTGACTCACCCGTACCAATTTCAGCAGCATCGCCCCTGACTCTACCTAACCTTTTTCCTACCCCACCAAAACCACCACCGAGCGCGCCAGGAGCTTTACTCTCCAATCCACCAGGACTGATCAAACCTCCACCGATCGTACCGATCTTTCCACCCAATCCACCTCCAAATGCGCCACCCTCACCACGAGCGAACCCACCAGTTCGACGAGAAGGCAGCCCATTCGGTGTCGGAGGTTCAGCAGTATTCGTATTGACGTTGGAGGTGTTACCGTGGGTATTCTGACGTCTCGTAGGTGGCGGAGGGTGAATCGATGTAGCAAGAAGCTATCTTGCATGTCAGATCATGTGTATGTAATGGTTAACTAGATATTACTCACCTTCTTCTCAATCTCCGTAAGATCCCTCAACCCGATCGGTCGATTCACCGATTTACTAACCAACACCCCACCTCCTTCTGCCATTTCGACCAATTCGATAGGTCGCTCTTTGAACTTGCTCTCATCGAACAGATTCAGGATCTGGTCCCTACCATATCTGAAGGGATGGGAAGTAGCGTTATCTCCATTGACCCAATTGACATTTCCATTCGGTTCTTGATATGGGAAATAACTAGCATCACTTGGGAAATTAGGTGATAATGGCGTATGAGTCACTCTAGAGTAACTCAGAGGTTGAGTGTTATTTGGTGCTTGTCCACTCGAAGGAGAAGTCACACCACCGGGAGCACCTCTTTGAGATTGTGATAGAGCAGGGAAAGATACATTTGGTGCTGTATTCGGATGAGAGGAATTGGTTTTCAAGGAAACTGGCTGTTCAGTAGTTGGTGTCAAGGATGTACCGGATGGTTTGATTGGTTTGACCCATTGAGGTGCGAAGTGGATTGACATCTGCAAGGACAAACAACAACATAATCTGGTCAGTTATGTTAAAAAAGAGAAACATTATGGAATTTAAGGGAAAGAGAAGAGAAGGTGAAGGTTGAAGCACAACACATGTATGCTGAAAATTTTCCGTCCAGCATCTTTGGAAAGACAGAGATTCAGATATGTTGGAATCTGACATGATGATTCTCTCATTCCCTGTGCTACATTTGGGGACTTCCCTTCGCCCTTTCCACCTCTTCTTCCAATTCACCAATCTAGCTTTCCTCGGCGATGTAATGACGATACCGGGGATGAAGAAGGCTCACCTTGGAATGGATAATCTACGTATGTGAGATGCAGGGTTGAAAGTACTGAGACTGTAGCTTGAGTTGCTGTGATGATCTGAATGCTAGAGGTCGTATGAGAGAGAAATGGAAGCAGGTGAGGTTAGCAGTCACACAAAAAAGTTGAAATTCAACTTGAACAGTTGCTCTTGCTCGTAGAAGCTGAGCGTGTCCCGGGGTTCGTGTGCCATCATATAACGAGCAAGGAACATGACTCATGGCAGTAGCAGTCGGCGTTTTATAGTCACTGAAACGTAACTCCGCTTTCAGCTTAAAGCGCCAGGAGGATCGTGGCAGTGGAGGTGGTCCATCTGGGAGAACAGCATAGGAGAACGAGAAATGATGAATTACGGATGAATTTGCCAAGCTCTATGCTGTTCGGTCGTTTATAGCACGTCTTGATTGCAACATGACAAGGACAAGGACAAGGATTCATATCGTGAGTGTCTTTGAAGATTGTCCCGGTCAAAAGTCAAAGAGAGACAAGACAATATAGCTTACATCCAATCAGCTGGGTATAGGCTCAATCGGTACACTCGTGGCCCATCATCTCCAATTGTCATCCCCCGCTCAACCTATGTCACTCCTCGTCAGATCACCAAACACCTTCCCCACCTCCCTTTCGTCCACAAGAGGCTCCGTCAAAACAACTTCAAGTGGATATTATATCGAATCATCTATATCTTCCTCCCCTTCCTTGTCGGACAGACCAATAAAGAGTCTATTGATCGCCACCAAAACCACACAAACTTCCTCTGCACTCGAACCTCTGATACATCGTCTGAATGAGAACAGTGTGATAACATTGCTTCAAAATGGGATGGGTGTATATCAAGAACTGATATCTAATTTCTTTCAAGACGAGCGTCAAAGGCCGCATTTCATATTAGGCACCACACCTCATGCGGTGTCTCCTTCGGATCAGAAAGGTCAGATATATCACCATAGCGCAGTTGGCGATGGGTTCATCAAGTGGGGACTGGTCCATGATTCCAGCAAAAACATAGGGGAAACTACTCTGGAAGACTGGCTATGGGATTATAGGAGTAAGGATGCTGATATATCATCTCAACATTTAGAAAAATTGGAAATTCCCAATGGTCGAGATGACCTGGTTCACCTGAAAGATACAATGGCTTCTCTCTTAGATATGAACGACCTCAACTCACAGCTATTACCATACGAAGACCTCAACCACGCCATCTTATTAAAATTAGTAGTCAACGCCGCTGTCAATCCCTTAACAGCCATATTGGGCAGAGGTCAAATAACAAATGGGAAATTGAAAGAGATCCCTTATGGGATCAACATTGTCGATCAAATAGTCAAAGAGTCGTCAGAAATCTTGTTGAAGTATCTGGATCTTGAGAGTGCGGTTCCGATGTATTTGGAAAAGTTCGGGTATGAGAATCTGAAGAAAATAGTATACGATACGATCGAAGCCACAAGGCTCAATACTACTTCTATGGCCGTTGATATTAGAGAAAAGAGAAAGACAGAGATTGATTATATCAATGGATATTTGGTCAAAATGGGTGAAGAGCTGGGGTTTAAGACCGATATCAATAGGATGATATGCGATATGATCAAGTTCATCGAGGAAGAGCAAAAGTTGAGTAACTAGTGTGGTAGACCGGGGATTAGCTTGTGTCAAAAGATATAGATGACCGAATGGAAATTGCCTTGACATGCGATAGGTAATCCCTTGTTAATCAATTCAGTCATCAGCCGGCGACCTGGTCAAGTGCTTCCTATGTCAATTGCTTCATCTCATACATATTATTCCAATGATCATATATATTCTCGTTTCACTATCGACGATTCTCCCGAAAGCAAAAACTACAGCACTCGGTATTCCCAACTGGTCCCCCACGTTGGTACTACCCGAGCGACACTCAGCTTGAGCTTCGCAGATCTGACGGGATGCGGCGTTTCCTGAGTTCTTTGACCGTAGATGGGGAAAAGGAGTGAAAATCCATAATATAGAAATTAGAAATACGACAGAATTGTCTCAACGAAATGCATATTTTACAACAGTATTACAAGAATACATGGACGAAACCAAAACGGGGGTCTCATCTACCGGATTTATCCCAACTGAAATGATGCAAGATTAGATAATGGAGTGATCTACCTTATGAACTCATGCATCTTGAATTGTGTGCTGGTAAACCCACTCAACCCATCATGTCCCAATTCCAATAATTGTTTTCCAGAAGTTTTCTTCAGTCCTGACCCTGGGGTTGTAGAAGAGGTTTCGGATAAGGGAGAAAGGGGAATAGCTGATGAGTTCTGAGGTTGACTAAAACAGATCAAGGAGTTGAGTTAAGGCGATGCGAAGTATCTTAAAACAAAGTCGTCCTGATGAGTAACGCCGACTTACACGGGAGAACCAAATACCCTCAAACCTCTTACATGCGTATCCTTCCCGTTCAAATGGTTTGCCAATATGATTATACGTAAGTGATGACATGGGATAGGTGGACTTTAAAGACAAATAAGAATATGAGCTTATGCATATCATTCCGATGTATTCATGAAGCAAAGGGATGGATACGAAGAGGTCGATCCAACTCACCCTTCAGTCTCTTCACCTTCATCTGTAACTTCCATAGGTCTAAGAACGATTGGTATCCATCCGTCCGGTTTATTGAATTCCATATGGCGGACCTATAAGTTCCTCATCGTCAATACCAGTAATGTTCAGATTATACAGTACCTTCCTCCTTATGGGTCAAGACTGACCTCTTGCAGATCATGTAATCCCGTTCCAGCTCTTATAGATATTTTCGAAGGCGTATATGAATCATCTCGTGGATGTGACATGTGAATGGCTATAGCCTATTGTTGAACACAAGTGTAAGCCTGAGCACCAAAGTCTTTCCGCCGTCAATCAAGGGGTCGAAAACTTACTGAGATATGTACTCTCTTGGGAAATGATAAATCTATCAAATGAGGTTGAGGACCCTCGGACCTATTTTCATCATGTCAGGATCAGCAAGTCCCACATAATACCTGACTGAACAAGATAGAGTTCTCCAGTACTCACTGCCAGAAAGTAGTATCGTTCCCGTCTCTCAGATTGTCCACTCCGAATCCATATTTATGCGATGAGACTGACCATGAAGCGAGATGAGAAAGCTCAGGTCGGTCTGAAGATCGTGTACGGTCACCAGCACCGGGTGTTATGTATATATCATGAAGCCCAATGGTGTTCGAGTGGGCATAATGATGTACCATCGTTATATCGGTTGATGGAGAACGTTCGATGAGATGGCAAGCAATTTGAATCCAATCCTTGAATCAGCTCGAACCACACAGGTCCTGACAATCGGTCACTCACCGTCAGTCTCCTCATGCTGGTCTGAATGTACTGATTCGGTCATATTCCTCGAAGCCAATTGAGTAATATCTAGATATTTTCGCATGTCAATGGCTAATGCATAGACTTGTATCTCAAGATCAATGGTGGATGTTGTTGACTTTGATCTTGACTTGGTTATTCGGCTCCTTTCTTCGGCTCCGTTGGAAACACCACAAGGTTTAAGCTCAATCTCCTCTCGACGAAGAAAATCCGAGGAATGGGATGGTGAGATGGTCGTCAGTAACATTGATGATCATACGAGTGTTGGCAAGATTGATCTTCATCATATTCAAGAGATCGTCTCCTCAATTATCTTCTTCTTCATCATGAAAGACAACACGTGAAGTGTCGTCTCCAGCTCATACAGACTGAAGTCATCGGCATCATCATAATCTCGAACTATACCCCTTTCTGAACCTCATACCCATCTCTCACTCTAGGTACTATACCTTCATTAAAAATTGCCAACGATGCTCAGCACACTCAATGTACTGCCCACAACCCTCCTGATGTTCTTGATAGCTACAATTCACTACCTCGCTTCCCACTCTCACTCCACGCAAAGCGATCCAACTGAGAAAATATGGAACGTCGAACGAACAGGCTTGATGATTTCCCTCTACACCTCGACATTGAACAACCTTCCTCAATCGCTGTTGAACAAGCTCAATATTAAATTAGCAAGGAGGTTGAAAGCTATCTACAATGCTGGTATAGGCTTCGGACTGTTGGGGATGATGATCGCTCTAGGAGGGAGTTGCTGGGCCACGATGAGTGTCTGGAAGAGCGTTTTGGAAGAAGTGAATTTACATACTTTGGAGAAAGTTCAACAAGGGTCCGCAGGGAATATAGTGAAAAGGGCTTATACAGAGAATGGAGGAGCTGACGTTGTGATGGAAGGAAGTCGGGACTTTGCAGGCGGATTACAACCTTTGGTGTGTACCCACCCTCACACAACTAATTCTCCTTTGGTTCAGTAGTGCTTATACTGACGGTACTGAACAGATACCTGGTCTTACCATGCCATGGAGACACCTGCCCACACTTGCCTTGGCGCTGATGGTTAATCAATTGATACATGAATTCGGTCATGCTGTGAGCGCAGCTCTGTAAGTCATCAGATAACTCTCTTCACCTAAGACAATCTAGGTTGCCGTAGATAATGAAAACGTCAAGCTGATCTGTTATATCAAACATCCTGTAGAGACGATATCCAGCCATCTCGCTTCAGTTTCAGCTTATACGCTGGTATACCAAGTATGATGGTTTCTTTTCCATCCAACATCGATACTTTAGATCCGTAAGTAGTCCATCCCCTTCACCTTCCTTCGTACTGTGATATAGCAAAATCCCTGATTTAGTTATAACTGTTATTGCAGGAATGCAAAGATGCGATTAGCGACTTCCGGTCCATTCCATAATCTCCTCACTTGGTTTTTCATCTGGTTACTTACTTTTGGCGGTGTGGGCAAGCTGTTCTGGTATGATAGGAGCAATGAAGGAATGGTAGTCAAAGAAGTTCATTGGGTGGGTAGTATGTCCACTTCAACCGTCAAGGATTTATCTCACTGTTATATCCTTACGAGCGCTGACATTGTGATGCTATAAAGAACTCTCCGCTCTATTCTCATCTCACCCCTGGCTCAGTCCTGACACATCTTGATGATGTTCCATTATCTGCCACCCCCTCATCCCCCGACCCATGGTCCGAATACCTATCATCAGATATAACAGATAACGTAGGAGACGAAGGTAGAGGATGGTGTATGGACAAGACCACCTTTCTCTCCCAACCTGAACCATCACAGTCCTCTTCAGAGATTGGAAGTGGTAAAATGGATTGTAGAGACAACTCGACGTCTTCCGAAAGAATAGCATTCCAATCCACTCATGGACTTACCAAAGGTTCTTATCGATGCCTAAACCCCCTTCCCATACTGAATATCAAATCGACCAAATGTCCTTGTCCAGATAGCAGGTGGGTATGTATCCGACCTGATCCTTCGGAGGAAATTTTGAGGATAGGTACAAAAGATGGTATCTTGTTGTTTACCGGACCTAGAGAAGAGGTATTGAGGGATGTGAGGGTGAGGAAAGAGGATGCGAGGGGATGGAAGGGTGGTGTGAGGTGGGGGGAATTGTTTTTCAAGTGAGTGAAGGTCAAAAGTGATCAGTGAACATGTGATCTTCACTGATGTTTATGATCTAGCTACGCCTCAACCTTCTCACTCTCTTTATTCCTGTTCAATTTACTCCCCTTACCTCTCACAGATGGTTCTCAATTACTCGAGTCACTATTGGAGTGGAAATCTGTCGTCGGACCTATCACTTCCACAAATCCGTTGAAAGCTACCATCCATAACAATCTATCTGGTACTACTAATAATGACGGAGCTGGTCCAAGTATAAAGCTGTATAGGGAGTATGAGATGGATTCGGACGATGAAGAACAATACATCGGTATTGGATCTGAGTTGGAACCTATCGATAGACCAACAAGGGGAAGAGGCAAGGAAGTCGGTTGGAAACGATGGATCAGAAGAGGCATACAATGGTTCAGTTTATTCATGGTCGGATTATGGGGCATGGGGTGGGCGATAGTGCTCCTCTTGAGATCGAGTTGAGATTCAAGGCTTATCATATCATGTTCTATCATCTTGGGATCTGGGTTCTAGGGTTTTATGTCACGATAGCTACGATCAGATATGCCATACAGTAGTCGTTGTACAGTTACATCTTCATGAACATCTATCATGCATGATCACGAAAATGAACATTTATTTGTCTATATAATTCATCATCAAGCACATCTGAACTGCAGAACATACCATGACACGTGCAGATAAATCTATTTAGAACCCAGATAAACCTCTGACGACCATTTCCATATTTCCATTTCCCTCATTCACCCAATTGTCCTCCTTATCTTCAAAGTAAATGTTACTCCCTAAGGTAGAAGCGTTGGGTTCATCTCTCCAACCTCCTTTTAAGAATCTCACACCATGATCCTTGGACATCAAGATTGCTTTCGCACGATCTTGTTCGGTTTTGGAAGGGTGTTGAAGTGTCAACCAAAAAGCGATTCTCTAAAATCGCATCCCATAAACATGACCAATTATCAGTCAGTCAATCAATCAACAATGAGGCTCGATGCGGAGGGAGTAAGTAAACTCACAGGAGGTATAGTGATCCTACCTAATTTTATACAAACTTCACTGACTGACAAACAACATACTACACCTCCATCATCCCTATGAGTTCTTCTTGATACCCATGATTTCTTGATTTCCTCTAATTTACTTTTAGCTATATCACCACCATTGCCATTGACGATGGGTGTGGAGGTACCGCTGATAGGGGTTGTACCATTTGATACGGGCTTGGATCTATCTTTGGTAGATCGCTTCTTGGGGTAGATGATGAATTCAGATACCATGTATAGCCTAAAAGTCGAGTCATAATCAATCAGCTTAACACGACACAGGAGATTACAGTATAGAAGACTAGATTGAAAGGCGGTAAACATTTGGTGGAAACACACTTACCACTTCTCATCCCATCCTCCACACCTCGTCTCAATCACGTATTTTGCTCCTACAGGGATTTCCTTGAAGTAATTAAAATGCCTCGCTCCGAGGGCCAAGAAACATCCCGTCTTGAGAGCAGGAGCGAACATATTCATACCGAAATACAGTTCAGCGGGATCGCAGTTTTTAGCGTAGGCACTATAACATGATGGATAGACAAGTCAATCATCAGTATGATTATATCAACACCAAAAGTATCAGGATCAAGACCATTGTGCATTGAGTAATGAATTCAAAGCTTGTCTGTTCTGGATGTACCACTCACGAATTACTTAGATGTAATCTATAATCACAATCATCAAACCACGCCAATCTCTCATATCTGTATCTCAAATTCTTCATTCCGCCTACCCTGTCCAGTTCCCTCTTCCAGTCGTTGATATACTTCAGTCTCCCCATCCTGAGCTCCTTGAGTTCCAGTTTCAGTGCAGACGAGATGATTCGAAAATGCCATGTGAACGGCCATGATGGTGAGTGAAGGACGAATGTAGCGATTATGAGGTATTTGACTAGAGTTCAATCCCGCTCAAGATTGGTCAACATGTTATTGTGATACTTGATGTAGGTCTATTGTACTTACTCGGCTTAGGTATGCTGCTGAATAATGAAGATATAGCATTGTTTTTCAGTGCAGCTACCAGCGCCTGGAGTGATCCGGGCAGAGTGGAAGGTAAAGAAGCAAGTATTGTATTCATCGTGTTTTGGTTTGGTTTCTCACTATTTTCGATCCGGATGATATTGGGTATAATCAACTCAAGAAGCTACGATGATGATGAGCGACGAAATACGTCAATAGATGAAGAAATCCAGGTTCAAAGATAATACGACACTTACTCGTATATATCTTCTTGCTTTGGATATTCGGCCATCGACCACTTTGTCGTACCGGTCAATTGATAAACTCGTAACTGTCAACAACACTCGACTACGTCTCCCCTATTTGCCCACCTTGGGATGCTTTATCGTTCCATGCACTTTGTCTACATCGATGAACATTGGATTGGTATGAGTAAGCAGAGTAGATCTTCTCGCTTATCTACATCTCTCATCAACCGGTTGGACAGTCTTGCGTATGTTTGGACTTCCAAAACCTTTCAATTTCGGGCATCTCCTGTAGGACCGTGGGTCACAGATTCCCGCTTGTGCCGCAGAGTATCAGTAGCCCATGGCCCGGCATGTTCATTGTTCGACATGTTGTAAGATACCCATTAGAATAAGGGCCTTGAGACGCAGCGGGGATAATGGTCATATACGCTTGCATGCCTGTGAGACGATCCTCGAGTACTCCAGTATTGTGGTAATCTACCAATCCAGTACTTGTCAGATAATCGCGTGGTCGAGCATCACGACGTGAGTACGAATACGAGTCTATCACAATGGAATGGAATGACGTACTCCCACTTTGTCACGGTGTTCTCTGACACTAACAGCATCGTTGGGCTGACGATCGATTGCAGAGGCACCAGCGGGAACGCACAGCAACTTGCGTATGAGTGATTAGTGATTACATGGACGTATGCATCCTGGTCCCTTCTACAAACTGTACTATGACAATGGGAATGAACCTAGCTTAATTTGCAGCCAAGTAAGCCTTCAACAACTAGGTGCCTCTTTCTGAATCTTACAAACCTTTCTTTCTGCTTCTAACATCACTTGACATCGAAAATGATCACCGATGGATACATGAAAGCTGCTATTTGGGCCAGCCCTGGAGAGTAAGTAAACAAGCTTTACTTTCTCTGCTCCAAGTCTGGCATCTCAACGTATTCAACCATCAATTCATGATGGGGAACTCTGCTGAAGGATATGCCAATAGCACATCCATAACTCTCACTTCCCTCGCTGTGCCCAAACCGTCCCCTAACCAGATCCTGATCAAGGTCAAAGCAGCCTCGTTATGTCACACCGACACGATGGTCTCCTCCGGGATATTCGAGACGGACTTTCCTATGGTAGCGGGCCATGAGGGTGTGGGTGAAGTGGTAGATATGGGTGAAGAGGCAAGGAAAGATGGATGGAAGGTTGGTGAGAGGGTAGGAGCGTTATTAAATTCTGGTGGATGTGGTAAGTGTACTCTATCCATGCAACATCACCCCTACGGGATGCATACATAGGAAGATACAGTAGCTGATGGAATGGTATTTCTATGATTTAACACAGGTAATTGTGCTGAATGTAGATATCACAGTAAACGGTCAGTCCATTCCTCAGCTATCTACCATAATGCTGTTGTTCATTGGCGTATACCGTATACTCAGATATTGCCCGAAAGCGTCAATGCTGAGATTGAAAGGTGAAAATAGAGTATTTGCGGAATACGTTCTAGTGGATAAAGATTGGACGGTCAGAATACCTGATGGACTAAGCTACGAGCAGGTGAGTAACATGGGGTGCCATCATCGTGCTTGATCGTGTCGATACTCCGCAGGTACGATGGCTATGAAAGGTCAACACCTGCCAATGTAGATGCACTGACTACATTCACAGGCATCTCCGCTGACCTGCGCAGGAGTGACGATCTACTCTGCTATTCAAAAACTCGAGTTGTCCCCTGGGAATGTTTTATTGATCTGCGGATTGGGAGGTTTGGGTAGTCTCGGCGTTCAGATCGCTAAAGCCCAGGTGTGTAATGATTTGCTCAACACTTCATGACAATCCGACATGATACTGTATCATCCATTTGCCGACTTGCTTATTCACAATGCTGATGCAAAAGATTGAATACACTCCTGGAATATAGGATTTGAGAGTGATCGGAGCAGATGTCAATCAATCTGCTCATGATTTTCTCTTGACCCTCCCAGAAAAGCTCAGACCTGATTTGCTTCTCAACCCCAAATACGATAAAGCCCAAGACCTATCATTGGAAATAGGAGCGTTAAGGGACGCCGGATATGATTCTTTCGATGGCGTAGATGGTGGGTGACTTGATGTCATAACTGTATGATCGGACCCTCTGTCACCTTTGGGTCAAAACCTCATGCGATATATGCATACCCATAACGGACGTCGTGCTGATGCCCTATTGTAATGCCAGCCGCTATCATCTGTACCGATTCCCCTTCTGCAATTTCCTACGCCATCTCCTTACTCAGACCACACTCAAAGTTACTCTTAACTGCTGGACCGATGGATCCAAATTTCTCTCTACTTGATTTCCTATTCAAGGATATGACTGTCCTAGGTGCATTGAATGGTACTCGGAATCAACTCAAGGAGACAATGGAGTTATGTGCGGAAGAGGGAATTAAAAGTAATATCTTCATTGAACGATGGGATGAGGGAAGGAGAGTGGAGAGGATCATGAGTGGACATGCGAGGGGTAAAGGGGTTGTGAAGATGTGATATTTCGCCCGAAATGGATTATCGAGAGTTTGGGATAAGAGAATAATAGGATCATGTCAAAATAATTATAATAATGGTATTCTTTCCTTACAATATCAAATTCTATATATGTTTGTACATGATAATGATTATGAGTCTGCTGGATTTGTAAGAAAATGTATCTGCATCCATGCATTATAAACGCAACATCGGTATAGTATATATATATATATAGTGTTCTACAGGTAGTCAGTATGGAGGTTTCCTCAAAGATACTAGCATTGTCCCGAAAAATCAGTGGTAGACAGTACCATGTGATCTCTTCCTCTACTACGAACTGGAATCGTGTTCATACCTGCGGCAGATCGCCAAACAGGGTCTGAACCAGTCCACTAATTTCGCTTTAGATCATCTCTGTTCCCTCAAAACGCACTCATCCCTTCAACAACACTTTCCATCCCCTGTCGGCCCTTGACCACCCAACTATCCTTCTCATCATCACCCTGTGACAATCCTATATCAGAACCTAGGGTGTTGGCATCAGGTTCATCTTTCCATCCACCTCGAAGGAACGCCCTTCCACCATCTTTCGACATGACTACTTTTCTGGCTCGATCTTGTTCGGCCGCAGAGGGAGATTGGAGTGACATCCATAGACCGATCCTCTACGAGTCGCAAGATCGACAATCCAATCAGCTCTAGAATTGAAAAACAAAACTTAGAGGGATGGAAGGATGGGCGGGCGAGAGAAAGCAGACTCACCGGAGGTATTGTTACTCTACCCATCTTGAAGCAATATTCACTTATAGTCATACAACATACCACACCTCCATCAGCCCTTTGTCCCCTCTTCACCGCCCAAGATCGCTTGATCTCCTCCACTTTACTTGTCGTAGCTGCCGTACTGGATGAGCTGCCGTTTGTAGGTGGGACGGGTGATGTTGATCGAGTAGGAGGATCAGAGATGGAAGGAACTAATGGACCAGTGCTAGAAGAGGTGGTTGATGATATTGTTTCTGAAGCTTTCTCAGCGACATTGGAGATAGACTTGGATGCGGCGTTCTTAGCTTGTTGAGTTTTGGATCTGGATTTGGAAGATACTTTAGGGTATAGGATGAATTCAATAACTACGTAAAACCTATAACAGATACACTTAGCGTACTTCACTAGCAGATGAATGTAAGATCACTTACCATTTCTCGTCCCATCCTCCACATCTAGCTTCCATAACGTATTCCGCACCTAGTGGAATCTCCTTGAAGAAGTTGTAATGCGTGGCGCCCAAAGCCATATGAGCGCCAGGTGTGAACATCGGTGATAACGTTTCGATACACCATTTCATCTTTAGTGCGTCCGAGTTTTTGGCATAGGCGCTGTGGTTTCAGTCAGGCCAACGTAAGCTAGGACGTCAAGAGATCGAGGAAGCTTGTAAAGGGAGAGAGGTGTGGACGCAACGTGTTGTAGGTATCAACTTACGAGTTACTCAAATGTAAGTTATAATCACAGTCGTCCAACCATGCTATCCTATGTATCCTCGTTCTCAAATCCTTAATCCCACCAAGCTTGTTTGACTGAGCTTTCCAGTCTTTCAGATACTTTGATCTTCCCTTTCGATAAGCTAGGTAATACGCTTTGATACCCCAATACCATACTCTGATATGCCATGTGAACGGCCATGAGGGTGAATGGAGGATGAACAAAAGTAAGAGGACGGCTTTGACTGAAACGATCACGAATCATGATAAGTCAGCTTACCATAAATGTAGGGGTAAGAGTTTAGAATAGACTGGTGAATACTTACTGGGTTTGGGGATGAAGGGTAATAATGGTTTCGACGAATCCATCGTTAGCTTCGATAAGATGGTTCTGAAGGTGTCTACCAGAGAAGCAGGTAGCTGAGCGATCAATTGGTCGAACATGGCGGATCAAGGCAGATATGAGAGCGGTAAATTGTGTTCGCGTACCAAGTATTGTTGTTGCGCAGAAGAAGAAGAAGAATGACAGGTGAAAGTAAGATACATCATCATCAGCCTTTATATTTTCTGATGGGCTCGTGGCCATACCCCGATGACATATCACTCACCCTAGCACGATCCACGACGGACATCTTGAGGCTTAGGCTGCGTGGATGGGATGGAGTCCCAAATGATAACTAGTGAACCAGGAGGGATGCCGATTTTTCCGGATCGCTAAGCTCCCAAGCTCCTATACAAGCGAGAAGATGAATGAATTATTTGGGTGAACAAGATGACACAAGGACATCGAGGGTTTCATTCTCAGGGAAAAACAGCTTATCGGGGGCCGAAGAGTTAGGCTTCAGCCAACAACGTCTCGGTGGTGAGGGTGATTAGGCATGCTGTGAGCGAACGATCCCGGTGGAGGTCATCCATTTTGAGAGAACAATAAAGACATTATCATTGCGTAGATGGGTGTTTGAGAGGATATCTCCCTGCCAACCATCCATCTTCCTGCATCCATCTACTACAAAAATATCTTCATTTCATGAGAGAGACGCCCAAAGGTGTGTATATTGATCCTATACATCTCAGCTCTCTTTCTCATCAGATCGTACACACATCATGTCATCGTTCAACCCCTCCATCTACAACCTCCCTTCATCACCGTTACCAACCAATTCTCATCCAACATCCACCCTAGACGAGCAACAAGAAACCGAATCACTCATATCCTCCCTATTTGCCTTACTTCCACCTCCTACATCCGATACTGATTCCCCAACGACAAGCTTAAGAAAGCAGGAACATGTCCAATTCCTAGCATCTACATTCTTCAAATTACCGGGTAAATTCGTCAGTCTAGATGCTAGTAGACCATGGTTGGTATTTTGGACTGTGCACTCCCTGGATCTGCTGGGAGTAGCTCTAGATCAAGGAACGAAAGATAGGTGGGTCAGTTTATACATGCTGATACGCAGCCGAGTAGCTGGCTGATGAAATGGGATGTAGGGTGGTTTCAACATTACTTAAATTCCTTTCTCACACAGGAGGCTTTGCAGGTGGACCATCAAACTCACAACTACCACATCTCCTACCTACGTATGCTAGCGTTTGCTCTCTAGCTATCTCTGGACATTCTGGACCAGGCGGTGGCTGGGAAGATTTGAAGGATGCCAGACAGGGGATTTACGATTTCTTCATGGATTGTAAGAAGGATGATGGTGGGTTCGTAGTGTGTAAAGGAGGCGAGGTGGATGTAAGGTAAGTAGAAATAATATGGTAATCGCTCATACCACCTAGAACAGCTGAAGGTCAAGCTGATATGAACAAATTGAATCAGAGGAACATACTGTCTACTTGTGGTAGCTACCCTCCTGGACATCCTCACACCCGAATTACTCCATAATGTCGATAAATTCATATCTGCCTGTCAAGCATACGAAGGCGGTTTTGCGTGCTCCCAATTTGCCTTCTCTCCGTCAGCCCCAGACGATGATAACTTGTTCATCCGAGCGTCGATGGCCGAAGCTCATGGAGGATACACATCATGTTCCCTCAACTCATATTTCCTCTTATCTTCCATACCTCTTGAAGCCTCCTTTCCAGCGAAGATAGACGCAGAAGCGGCACTGCGATGGAGTGTATTACAGCAGGGCGAAGCGATTGAAGGAGGTGGATTTAGAGGAAGATCCAATAAATTAGTGGATGGATGTTATTCCTGGTGGGTCGGTGGGGGTATACCGGTTTGTGAAGAATTGATCAAAAGGGAGAAAAGGGCCAGGTCGCAAGGAAAGAACAATAAGATTGAGATGGTAGATGAGGGTGATAAAGAGGAAGATTGGGTGGATGAGATACGTAGGTCTCCTTCTTGCCTTGTAGCTTTCCTCTTCACACCTTCCTTTAATGCTGGAAAGCCAGGAAGCTAACACGGTGAATGCTCACTTAGCTACACCGCCATTGTTCAACAGAGGTAAGCTGGCTGGTTCGTACCGAATGCGTCATAAGCTTACACGAGCCCTGCTATCCTCTCACAGTCGCCCTTCAAGAGTTCACGCTGATAGCTGCTCAGCAGGACGCAGGGGGAAGTGGTGGATTACGCGATAAACCTGGAAAGTGAGTCTTGTTATTTCCATCCGACTTGTCTGCATCCTCCCTCAAGCGTGGAAAAAAAAGGGATTTTGGGATAAGCGATACAAGTTGTCCTCCAATACCCAAGAGCCCTTTTTTCGAAAATTCATTGTACCAGCTGACAGATGTTCTTGCATAGACGGCCGGACCAATATCACACCTGTAATAACCTCTCAGGTCTCTCGATAGCTCAGCATTCAATGAAACATTCGTCCTCGGTCGTATCAGCCAACCGAGCAAAATTTGATTCTTCGAAGGGATTACCGCCTATCATACCTCGATCTGCAGATGGCGGATGGACGAGCGAGGAGGAACGTCAAAATGCAAGGAGGGAAGTATGGGCGAACGCCCTGGGCTGGGTTGAAGATGAGAGTCAGGAGTATGTGGTAGGCGGGAAAGGTAATAGGATTGTACGTGACTTTCCTTATGTTTCAGTCTTCTTCCTCGACCGTCATGGGTTAGAAGCTGACTATGCAATCGTTCGTAGAACACTACTACACCTGTGTTCAATATACTTGGATTGAGGTTGAAGCCGTTCATCAACTATTTCTATTGTCAGGAGGAATAAGAGACTCAATATATCTTGAGATTAAAGAAGAACGTCGGAGGTCAAGAAGCAAAGTATAGGATGTTTGATATTGGCGGATGTACCTTGATCATTATATTTGGAAATCTACTGCATGTATTTTCTATCCGATATATTCTTCCACTTCGCCGTCAAATCAAATTTTGAATTGTATGATTGTTGCCTCAGGTGAGGACAATTCATTTTGCACGTATTGTTAACCTGTTTACAAGTCTTGATTGAAATCTGCATGTATTCCACCTCAGATACCCGCTCTATACCTCTCAGCACCTTTCCAACTTTCACCCAGCACTTTTCGTATAGGTGAATCAGGCCCGAAGTCGATAGAAAACAAATCACCTGAATTTGGGTATTTGTCCGCATCACCTGGTCCACCTTGGGTTGATGAGGCGGTGGTTATATACATTGTTTCAAGGTTTGGTCCTATACAAGTGAAAACGATCCAATCAGGAATTAGAGAAATCAACTTAAATAGTAAATCATGAAGATGATGAGTAGAGATGGATTTCTGATGAAGATTATACGACTTACCTCCGAAACAAGGTATCGTAGCACCTTTACTTCCATCCACCCTGATCATCGCTATGATCTCCCCTTGAGGATTGATCCCGACCACTCTGCCATTCCTCCACCTTGCTACCCATAAGTTCCCAACGCCATCTAAGCATAGTCCGTCGTACACCCCTTCAGTAGGATGTTGATCGTCCAAAGCAGGAGGCGAGGAAGCGAATACTCTACGATTGGATGGGGTTCCGGTTGAGAGGTCATAGTCGAAAACGTCGATTCGATCTTTACGCGAGTCGATGTAGTCTAAACGAACGGTCATGACTTTATCAGCATCATATTGAGAGGAATTGAGATTTTGTGAGAAGACCAAAAAACGTCCAGAGAATGAAGGTGACTTTCATTTCATATGTTAGAAATTGGATGTATTAGTAAAATTCCACTCACACATCAATTTCCCATCGGGTGAAAAACCAAGCCCGTTTGATACGCCCACATTATCCAGGATCTTAGTTTTTGTTCTATCTAGATCATATCTACACAATCAAACCAAAGGGAGAGGTACAAGTGAAAATCAGCATTCTTCAACAAGTATACCATGCACATAAGATGAATTTCTCAATCTAAGTGACTCACCTCCATAATTCCCCAGGATAGACCTCGGCAGTCTCATCCTGACCCATACTACCTACAAATACCCTTCCCTTCGGATCAACACCGCCATCATTGAATCTTATGGTTTCATCTTTCACCAGACCCTCGTTCAGCGGTTCAGATATTACTTTCGTTGGTTGTTTTTCGTTGATCGTAGGTTTGGGGGTGAGCTCGGTTGGGATGGTAGGTTCAGGTAATTCCACCAAAGACCCCTCGAAGGTTCCCAGAAATGCTTTGTTGGAAACACGGGGTGTGATGTAAGTTAGACATTTAGATGGGTACTTGTCGACTGAGTGTGCACCTGTCAAGGGGTTGTAACTAGAGGTATACGAGATTCAGTATGTCTTGACAAGTCTCACTGGCCTGCCCATCTCATCTTCCCCATCGAAAGACCAAAAGATACCTTGGAGATAAGAGGTGATAGACAGAAGATGATTGACCCACGAATGAAGTGTAGATGCGAATATATCTACCCAATGTAAGAGCTGAGTTGTCGAGTCCCATACAACGCCTAAAGGTTTCACCGAGACCATCAGCTCCTGCATTACCACAAAAAATCAATTATTAACGATAATTACCCACCTTCGCCTAGGGTATTCTGACATTTCAGCAATACCTCAGCATCGAATATAGGAATATTGTGAGGTGCCATGGGGTGATTTCTTGATACAGGTTGAGGTGCGTTTTGCTTCGTTCTGTCGGGTCTTATTGAGTGACAGAAAGAAAGAAGAAAGAAATCCAACAGCAAATCTGATTATAGGATAGAGGATCAGAAAGATATCTTTCATCTTGATCCCCCACTTTGGACTTTGGATTAGCTTGGGTGGAACCGTGGATTACCGGTCCGATTTCAGTCCGGCTAAGGCTAATTACTCGTATTACACTGCTAATTCAGGGTACGGCGTAGTCCGACAATACATGGATCACCTCCACTTGCCATGTCCACTCATCCACTCACTCATCTCCTCAACAATGTATGTCACTGGAACATAGCGCAGGTAGAGATACGGGTAATCGGTCACCTCAGTCGCTTGAGTCACTGCTACCTGGTGGATTATGACAGCAAGTAAGAAGAGAGGGAGGGAGGATGATACAGAAGGCGTAAGGAGAGACGATAAGACCAAGCTCCGAATGAAGAAGGTAAAGTTCCCCTCTTCCCCTGCTTAGACACAGGATGGGAAAGGTGATCTGACCAGCTTCATGCCCTGTGATAGTCATCTAAGAAGCATAAAGTGTCACACCAAGACGATCTCACCACCAATTATGCCTACTCATATAACGTGGAGAACGACCGTGCCCCAATCACCTATCCAACATCGTTCGAGCGAAACACCAATACGGCGCATCATTCTGACCACCATCAAAATTTCCCTTCTATCCATCATACTCCATCATTACCTAGTGTGACAGATCAATGTGCAGGTATGCTGGTACATATGTCCAAAAATTCTTCCTATCCATCATCGACCACGACTTTCAGCTCGATTCCACAGCCTTTTGGTTCCTCAACTACTGGTAGGGTCGAGCGAAAGATCGAGTTGAAGAGATCTTCATCTTCAGAAGGGGAGGAAGGCGATAAGAAGAATCCTTATGTGTTAGCTGAGATGCAGGAAGAAGATGCTTCTGTCTTACCCGAGGTCGATATATCGTCCAAGGTGAGTACAGGACATCTTCCTCCACTCGGGGATACTCCTATATGCGGGTGGAATATCGTCTGGTGACTTATCTATACTCTTGGTATTCATCAGGACCTACTGGCTCACATTTATGGAGATCCAGGACCAAGATCCGTATTCATCACACCCATCAAATTACCCAAGCTCAGTGATCTAGCTATCAACTCGCCCTCCTCCTCATCCTCGGTAGAATGCAGTTCGGACACTTCTGATTCTACTTCCACGAATACTTCCAGCAGCGATTCATCAGCATCCTGTCATTTGATCATTACTCCACACACCAGGGACAACAGTACCGATGCTATCGCCTTGGCGCACCATACAGACAAGGAAGTGTCACCTGAACAAGATCTATGTATGGATAATAGTATATTCAGGTATGTCGGAATTAACACTTTGGTATGGTACCTTTTCAAAAGGTACTCAGCTAATGAGACCAAACAGGCTGCTTTAATTGATCAACCCTTCAACGTCCCTTCTACAGTCTGCCCAATTGAAAAAGAAAGTCTCGATGCCGTCTTAGGGCCATTACTGGATCACTTCCGTAGGAATTAAGGTAAGTTGTACCGATCGTTAGTAAGAAGTTGTTCAGCGTTTTAAGAGTGCTTCATAAAGCTCATTGAAAAAGGTTAACATATCTTACTCTACACTCGTACCTATACTCACCATCGACGACTTATGAATACTCAACATGACTGAAAATAACCATTCTTCATAACGTGATATTCACTTATCATATTAACTTGCGACACTCACCATAAAGACAGACTAATATGACTGTGCGATACCTATTCATTCCATTTGTACTAAATCTCTACAATCAACCCGTGTCTCTTTTTGTCATTATAGATAGACCTTCAATCCTCATATCTGGTGTCAACCTTATCAAGCTACGTTACGCAATTCTTTTCCTTTTTCCTTTTTTTTTCTCCCTTTCCTCTTTTAGTCTAATTTGTTCTCCTTCGATCGATATCAATTACTTATTCAAAGTGTGCTTCATATTGATTGTCCAGTGAACCATGCAACTTCTGTATTTTATTTCTCACAGTCCTCACTCCCATGAGGAGCTGCCAAGGAGCAATCTGATGATACTATATCTGTACAGCGTTCGAGTGTGCATATAAGAATACGTACATACGAAAAGATCATCATGAAACGTTAAAAAAGCCTAACAAAAACTCAATGTCCCATTGGAGAGAAACCGATGCCCCTCATCATCAAATCAAAATCCCCAACAGACCCAAACTCATGACTACCAACCCTATCATCTGCCCAGTATTAACTATATTCTTACTCTTGCAACCATCGGATTGTCCAGCTACTACGTAACTTCCACTTCTACTATACGACCCACCATACTGAGCCATCAACTGAGCGGATATTTGAGATCGGGGTAAGACGCTCTTGGCTTTGATGGTTTGTTGGCCTATCGTACCGTCTCCTACTGTTATCCAAGATGCGTTCGAGGGGACGCCGTTGACCACTATGAAGAATAGCGCTGGGCCGGGAACTGTGGGTGTGGGTTTGTGGGTGTTAGCGTGTTCTCTTCTGTTTGGTGGAGGGAGATGACGAAGTCGGCAGAAGAATATCAGATTGCAAGCCCCAGACGACAGATGGAGAGAGATGTTATAGATAATTGAAGGGTGTTGTGGGTGAACATCAATATGATTGAGAAACAAAAAAGCGTAACGAAGATGACGACCAGGAAAAACTCAGACAGGATTAAACGCGAAGGGAAAGAAGCCGGGCCCTATCTGGGGGAGATGCACTCACCCAAAATCGCAGGATTCGGTTCCATCTGAGCAACATGTAACACCGCCCCACCATCGTCCTGAGTCGTGAAGCTAGTTTCTAGTTCCACATGCCTTTGACCCATATTCATCGTGTGTGTCGAAAAGCCCGTTCGGATGATGACCGCTCGAGTCGCATTGATGTTCATCGTATTGTTCGCCAGGTCAGATAAGGTGAGATGGATATCGAATGGATCGCCTCCGTCTGAAAGGCGGAATGGAAGTATTGATAAATCAATACATCATGTCGCGAAATGGATTTTGAGAGAGAACACTCACAGGTTATCTGACTTGGCATGCCAGTTGGATTAGGTTTAGGTTTATCCCAACTATGACACACCATCAGCCTTACAATCGCGATATATTACATCCACTCACTAGTCAGGATAGAAGATCTCCACTTGATACTGCGTGAAATAGGTATATGTCGTGTTCAGTTCTTTGCTGACGTCTGAAACGGCCAGTCAACAAGGATCAGCAAATGGATACAAATTCTCGCAGTTGGTTTGACTCACAATCAGCATTCGGATTACTTCCTGATACAATCACACTTCCATCCGGCAACAAACTCGCTACACTATGATACATCCTAGGTATAGGTGACACAGCGGCTTTAGACCATTTCGAACCTGACGCGGCCTTTGGATCGAAATACCACGATTGGTATAATGGTTGATCAGCATAGGATTGTCCAATCGTCCAGTCTTCCGGCCCGTAACCTGCTGTTCCGAGATGTGCTCCGTTGACGTAGAATAGTCGACCGTCAGGGAGGTTGATGAACTGCGGTCAAATAGACAGGTCAGTCGCATGTTTCAAAGGATAGGTACGGTATAGTGATAGATTGACAGTCCCTCCAAAATAGCCAGGAAACGTTCATAATTAGCACCTCACTCACATTACCCATAGATCGTCCCGTATCTAAAGGATCCTCATGATACCAAGTCAAATCTACATCCGGTGAGATCTTGACGCAACTCTGATTAGCAGGATAGGTATTGATAGCCCAGGTGGTTGTCCATTGATCAGCCTCTAAGAACGTTCCTCCGCAGAAGATGATCGTGGCTGTCCAGTTGTTCTCTGGAGTCATGGGGAAGACCGCTGTACCTGCCGAAGCGGGGTATACCCTCACACAATCCGGTATATCGTTGATGGGATATTCGATGTTGTTCTTGTAATCGAATATCTCAGCTTGAAACTCGGCTTGAACGAGCATATTGCCAGAGGGCAGTAACCATATTAAGGGGAATAGGTTGACAGGCATGGTCTTCAGTAGGAAGTTGAGCGTGAATGGTTGGCCTTTGGAGGGGAAGTACTGTGATATGTAAACGTCAGTCAGTTAGACACGTTATATGACATATAAGCAAAGGTGTGTTAGAGGGTACATGGGGTGTGTTGCATGTAGAAAGGCTACTTACCTCGACAGTCGGATTATTCTGATTATCCGCATAATTCACATACCCACCCCATTCACATCCACCCATAATCATCGCCGAACCATCTTCCAGCGTTTCCAAAGTGGGGTACCACCTCCTCGAAGTCATGTACATCGCAGGATTATCTACCCATTCGCAAGACTCGTCATCGCATGGATCGATCAACCGGATCGCTTTTCCCCCATCCCAATCTTTATAAGGCGATTGACCAGACTGTTGAGCAGTGGGCATCGATACTCCACCATAAGTTATCGCTTGATTACCTCCTACGTTCAACCACGTTCCGTTTCCTAGGACTGTACCTCCCGCGCAGAATGAGTTAGACAACACGTCCATCGTACGAAAGGTGTTGGTCGTTAGGTCGTACTCTGTTGCCCAGGCTGGATGACCATTTACGGTGGCATTGTTGTTCTCGCTAGAAGGTAACATTGATTAGTTGTTGTTGGATACACAAGATGACACGACATATTCCGAGTATACAGTTTGGTTCGATACGACTCATCCAGAACGAGAAGAGAGTATAGTCTTGATAACACATATGTGAAGAAGCACAATTCCCGACTCACGTCTTATCAACTATATACACCTTGTTCATAGTACCCAAGAACAACTGCTGCGCCGATACTCCCGACAGACCCACATATTTGAAGGTGTTTGCTAATTGAGCTTGAGCAGGTATGGGAGAGAGCGATACCGCAGCGAGGGATAAGACGTGTAGGAGAGTAAAAGGTGAGATTGGCATTTTGAAGAAGGAATTGAGGGGGAAGGGCAGAAGGGGAAGAAAAGGCTTGGTCGATCCAATTGATTGAAACCTAGTTGATTTGGTTGGTGGAAGGGCGTTACTTGCTTGCAATTCTATCTTTTCCTTCAACTCTACCCGACAATGATGATCCAATCGATTTCGTTATAAACTGTCGTTACGAATTTCGTGTGATATGCTGGAGAAGAATCTAAGGAAGTGATTCTATACTGACTACTCGTAAAGCCTCCAAAAGATCTGAAACTGATATGGCCCGTCTACTGTGGGAGGACGGAGCGTATGATTTCGTGATCCTCTTCGGCGGTGGATGTTATGGATCTATCTAAGGGCAGCGGATTCTTGTGATGTAAGAGATGAGAAGATGAAAAGCTGTGTCTGAAATATCTCATCCCAATCTATTTCCGGTGTCATCCCACTTGATCTCACTCAAAGTCACGCGTAACCACAAAAACCCCGTGATCGGCGGCGACCACCTGAATCAAAGCGGAATCAAACTGGGGAACTCAGTCAGTCAGCCTGATAACCACTTCCAGGGCTGTCGAGTTTCAGGCTGATGAAGATTTAGATCCCTTTCAGGTGTGCATGTGGCATGACGTCACTGTCCATCAAAAGTGACCCAATCCGGCGAGTGAAGTGGGGTGAGGGTGAGGGCGAGGATGGGAAATTACCTGATTGGGGGAACACGAGATGAACAACAATAATGACGATCACCGTAATTAGACAGAATCAGACGATTGGACGGGATTGGAAGGATAAGGGTAACTGACTGACTGACTGATCAGCTAATCTTAGTGTGGATGACGACAAGGAAACTCACCATGAATGATGAACATTAGATGTGAGACATCATGAGATGGCAAGAGGGTCTCAAGGGAATGTATATATAGTGTTCTTTGGGTTCTCTTGTCCATCTCTTTCCCCTTTGACCATCATCATCACCAATTCTCGAAATATCAACCGTCATTCAAATATCGATAAGGAGCTCAACAACATGCCATCCGATCGAGCTGTACGAATCACCCACTCAGTGTTATTCGGATTGACACTGTTGGTGTCGATCATAGCGTTGATCATATCAGCTACTCTGGTGGCTCATTATAACAATGAAGGGTACCCACCGGTGCACACGGGGGCGTACACGGCTAGGATAAGGATATTGCTGGTGGCTAGTGTCTGGACGACGTTCTTTGGTAGTGAGTCTTATTCTGGCAGCTAGGGGTGGGATGGGGGCGTAGTATATTTCTTTATATGATGTACAATTGTATATCATCTCTTCTATCTTATATATAGTAGTATATACTAAACCTCCCATCCCGTCCCGTCCCACATCCTTACACTCCTACGACCACACATGCTAACGCCTTTCCCACAGTCATCCTCACCGTCGGATTCCAATTACTCGGAACCCACCTCATCTTCGGTATTCTCTCTCATCTCATCCCAGTCGCTATCGGATTCATCCTCTACCTCATTGGTTCTGCGTCATTGACTGGCCTCACAGCCAAGATCGACTGTGGAAAATCAGGTGATTCATTCAGTAGATGTGGGGTTGTCAAGGGGTTGGTGGTCATAAGTTGGATTGATACGTGAGTGAAATGTTCATGTTAAAACACAAATTGGATTAGAACAAATTGAAAACTTGTCGTGTACCTTACATCCGACAACCGTATTTGACCCATGATGCATCATGCAATCAACGCTAACACCTCTCTTCACTTTGCAGAATCATCCTCCTTCTTACCCTCATATTCATCATCGTCCTGGCATTCGTCGCAAGAGGCAGATACGGTGTGCACAAATCGACCTTGTACGCTGATTAAATCAAAGAGGGGAAATGGAGAGTAACTTGAAATGGGAAAGATAAGATGGATAAACTCTTTAATCAGTCCACAAAGATATAGAAGGTAGCAGGCAAGGTGTAGAAGGAGGTCAATCTCTTAAACATATAATTATCTATAATACGCCTTATAATATCAGCATGTTCGTTGAACATCAATAATTGTTCATATTTTCGTTGCATGTATATAATCTATTCATGTCCAATGCTATTACAAGGCCATGACAATTCATTGTCACAAACACCACCCGTGATATCCGTAACACAAAGGGCCGCATAACGCTGAGAACATATCTGATCATCTAGGATATCGTCAAGATGTATGGTTGATTTAATGTCAACGATTCGTTCATCATATGGTATGATATGATGATTAAGATTTTATAATATATGATCAATTGGATATACAATAGAATTACAACCTAGCAAACAAGATGATCACCCAAAATCTATATCTTGAAACAGGATTACCGATCTCCAATCCCTTGCGTTGACTGATCAAGAGATTATATTATTGTTTGTCCACTTGCACTTGCACTAGCACCGGCCATGATCATCTTAGGTGCCTTGTACAACAAGAATTCACCCGTTTCTCGCGGTATGGCATGGAAGACCAGTCGAGCAATCACTTCGCCCTATCGAAGATGAGAAAGAACAACCACAATCATGAGCATCAGGTCGCTGTACTTTCCGAAAGTGAAGAGCCACACTCACGGCTTCTACGAAACAAGCTACGACGATCAACCAGATGATCACCCATGTGATCCTGTGCGTGGCTCTTTCTTCTATATATTCATGGATGATTTCGAGCTATCACGAGGAATAATATGAGTCAGCGCAGTTATACCTCCTCTCGAATGTGCTGCGTTCAGGAATGATTATGTGCGGACTCACCAGATCACCAGCGACAGCCAGTCTATCGTTCAACACCTGTATCCTCGGCCCGATCTCGAGGTACTCGTGGATAGCCTCGTATAGAGGGAACAAAGAAGCTTCGGACCAGAATAGTTCGGGAGTATCTGAGAAGACATACAAGATGTTAGCTGCAATCCTTCGCTTCCTCCTGCATTTGCTCCCTTAATCTACAGGTTTCCTAAAAGAAATCGATGCGGATTTCTCATTTGCGAATGAGAATGATATCCCAAATATCCGTACCCTCCCTGTTCGAAGCATTCTATGGTGCTCCGATCCGTAGTGACTCGTTGGCTAGATGGAGAGAGACAGACTCACCTAATATCCCTCCTATCAGATTAACGTCCATCCTCAACTTGAATAATCTTCCAGTCATCTTCAACGCCTCCCTCCTTGTCAACTGAAGATGACCAGTTGTGGACAACTCTTTTGGGAAAGACGCAGTGAGAGATAGAGTCTCCTGCATGACCGATTCGTATATCGATAATTTGTTGGACTGGGCGATAGCATGTGCGAGAGACAGCTTGAAAAGATGTGAATGGGATTTGAAGGCTGTGTGCGTTTTGTTAGCATACAAAGTTGACTGACGATATTCAAGCAGAATTTATGTCTGACGACAGCTAATATGACGAGATAATGTGATACTTGTGATACGCACTGAACATATCATTATATATCCTAGGTTGTTCAGCATCCGAGTCGTACTATTGTAGACCAATCGTATATACAGTCAGCCCAATCATCGCTTGGTCGTTCCATCTTATTCAGCATCCACCACTCACAACGTAATGGAACTCCTCAATCTCCCAATCATCTTCACCCAGTCCTCTAACCCACGTACTAGCTGTCTCGCAATCTTCCATTATCTCCCTTTCCTCTAATTCCGAGAAGCCGAAAAAGACCGATACGCCGTACGAGAAGAAGACAGCTTCAGCCACATTCTGCGTAGTGTGCGATTTCCTTCTGGGTCGTTTTGAAGGTTGGGGCTGAGGTGAAAACTCCGATTCGGGCGAAACGACGCGATGTTCTTCATGCTGTTGCTGATGGTGGTGCGAATAAGAAGATTCTGCTGTAGGGGAAGGGTGTTCACTTGGGGAAGGTAAATCTGAGGGTTCTAATGCTTGCGAAGGGATATCTTCGAGATGTCCTGGATGTTTATTATCTTCATGTGTGCCTAAATTCCTCTGTTCGTCTTCACTGGTCGGTATAGGTATTTCCTCAGATGACAGATCCAATCCTTCCGAACGTAGTTCACCTTCGAGGGTATTTTGAGCAATAGCAATTTCCTCTTGTTCCCTACTACTCAATCCCAACACTTCGCTCTGAAGATGTTCGCTCTCACCCCGACCGTGTTCGAGGGTATTCAGTAGATCACCATGAGCGATGGGATTGGGACTTGGCGGAGTGGCCGATAAGATGTATTCCGCGGGTGTAGCTTCGCTTGGATCTTCTCGCGGGAAATAAGAATCATTATATCCCAGATCTTCAGCCATGGTCATTCTCTCTAATAACGATACGCCACCTGGCGATTTGACAGCAGGGGATGAACGAACTTTCGTGGATGCGCCATAACCTGGGAGAAGAGGGAGGTTGTATACCTATAGTGAAAGACATGTCAGCGTGAAATCGCTTGACTATGACAAATTCTCACTCACAGCATAAACACAGTCATCAAACACTCTAACTACCCCTACACCATGTTCTCTTTTCAAAACGCCGCCTTCAAATTTCAACCGTTCATACCCTTCAGCAGTCGCATAGAGACCTGTCCCAAGGTCTAAGGTACACTTACTAGGTTTACTCCTCTCTTTCCCTCTTTGTCATCTTTTCTGCGTCACTTCGTTCATCTCCTGTACCTATCGATGTGAACCTCGTGGATGTACTTGGAGCTGCTCGGGGAGGAGCAGAAGATAAGAGATTGACCTGACTTCCCATTGGTGATTTAGGTAGAGGGGCTAATTGCGGATCTTCAGGTAGTAAAACATGTCTCTCGGTCGTTTTCGATGTACGAGAAGGTAAACTCTGACGGACTCCTCCCTCCTGAGGGTATCTTTAGTGGAGATGCGCAGGTAGGGAGGGAGGGATGCTTTGTCTACAAGGACGTGTCAAGGACGATGTCGAATGTTAGCTGACTCTGGAGCTTAGATGCTGACCTGTGATCGTGACGATCTAGTCGTCGAAGGATTACATTAGAAGGAGCTTATTGAGATAATTAAAGTACCACTACTTTCGTCTTCGGTATATTACGCGGCAGGCGGGACCAGGGTTTGCCGATGCTTGACGATGGTTTGAGGCCTTCTTGAGCTGGGTAGAGAGATGTAAAGTCAATCAGATGAATGTGATTTCCTATGATGTCGTTTTGATGTACACAGATCTGATACAGACGAGCCAATGATGGTAAGGTGAAGAGAATGTGATGGATGATGTTGGTATGTTGGTAGATTATTGTGAAATCCAGGATCGATGAGGACACGCCGCGGATGATGTGAATTGTAGCCACAAGGAAACCACCCAAGATTCGTAATGGGTGACCCGCCTAGACCTCCCTGACTGCAAGATCTCAGGGTCCTACGAGAGTGTGAAAGCAATCGATGAAGCGATGTGGTCCAGGCTCACCACCCGAACATGATTCCACCTCCAACCCTCTTTCATATTCATCTCATCATCTCTTACCCATCTCACCTGTCACATCAACAGCACCATCCACTTTGCTGGTCAACAAGAGCTTCATCGTATATTTGCGCGCCCTTCACTATCCGGCACTCATTCGTGACTTCGTTCGCCCAATGGATGGCCTTCTATATCCACCACCTGGCGTGAGCCGTGAGCAAAGGCTCATCGAGCGTTGATGATGCTCGGGGAGTGTGACGGGATATATCTGGTACATAGTGGAGGTCTATAGTGATCGACGAAAGCCAAGGACGACGAAGCTGGAGCGGAGGGTAGTGTGGGGTTGGTACCTGCCATCGGTCTATGTCAGACAGAGGTGAGCTTCATCGTATGTCACTATCGGAATCAGCCACAGCCGCCCGATCAGGCGAAACAGAGGTCGATCATTCTACGATCACACAACACGACCGAAACTACAGCTATGTAGCGATAGTACCTTGCTGATCCTCTCAACAGATACCTCCCCTCAATACTACCCGAGCGATGTTCGCATACGAGTCCACCTCACCTGAAGAACTATCGATGGGCGATGAAGCTGCCTTACACGTCTATTCTATAGAAGAAGATTGGTTGCTGGTGAAGGTAGAAGGTGGAGATGAGAAGCTTGGGTTTGTTCCTCGAAACTACTGTGAACCGCTAGACGCATCTGCCGAAGTCGAAGTGGCAGATGCTGCAGATACCGCCGCGGAGGTCGAAGCCGCTCGACAAGTCGAGAGAGAGAAAGAACTAGCTGAGAAGCAAAGACAATTGAAATTGAAAGATAAGGTGGAAACCTGGAGCATCAGTGAATTAGATGGAAAGAAGAAAAAGAAAGGTACCCTGGGTGTGGGGAATGCAGCTGTCTTCTTCGCCTCTGATACTGATAAAGTGAGCTGGCTCTTCCCCTTGTCGTCGTTACACATGACTAATAACAGCTAACTTGTCATTTAGTCTGCCCCCGTCAAACAATACCCTATTACCGATCTCACATCCGTCTCGCAACCTTCATCCAAAACCCTCGATCTCTTATTCGCTACGCTCGGTCAACCTCTCCAATTCCACTGTGGTAGTTCAGACACCACTAAAGCCATTCTAGCCAAACTTGAAAACAGTAAAGCTGCTGCGGGAGAAGCCCTCGAGCTTATCAACGAAGCTAGAACAGGTGGATACTCATCAGCCGAAGAAGAAACTCTGCCACCACCCACTAGAAACGTTCCTCCTTCAGCCGCGGTCGCTGCCGAACCTAGAGGTGTCAGATTCGCACCTGAAACTGCGCCAGCAACTGGACCAACTTCGTCTTCTGGAGGTGAAACAGCTACTGTTCAGTACGATTTCGATGCTGATGGGGATGATGAGTTGACTGTCAAAGATGGGGAAATCGTCACGGTAGTAGATAAGGAGAATGATGAATGGTGGTTAGTCAGGAATTCACGAGGCAAAGAAGGTGTCGTTCCTGCTGCATATGTGCAACTCAACGATGGATCTGCTCCTCAAGCTGCTGCCGATGAACCTGATAGTGAAGATGAGAGGGAACGAGAGGCTGAAGCTGCAGCGGCACTCGAAGCTGAGCGACAAAGACAAGCTCGAGCTGCTGCTGAAGAGAGAAGAAGGATTCAAGCTGCTGCTGAAGCTAGGAGAGAACAAGAGGAAGAAGATCGACGATTGGCTGAAGCCATCGAGGAGGAACAAAGAGAAAAGGCCGCTAGAAAGGCTCTCAAGAGACAGGAAGAGGATAGGAGAAGGAGAGAGGCTGATGCTGAAGCTGCGTAAGTCAATATTATTGTGAGAATTTCCGGTAAGCGTGTGATTGACGGACCATGTGCAGTCGAGAGAAAGCCCGAAGCGGTGGTTTACAACCTCCCAAGATCACCAAAAGACCATCAAACAACGATGTGGCTGCCGCTGCTAGTAAACTTCCCTCTCGTGGTCAAGCTGCTCCCGCTAGACCTCCTGAAAATAACAGACCAAGTGAGGCGATTTCTTTGCAAATTATGATGACATCTCGAAGCTGACATAAAACTCCCCTGATCAGAACCCAACCCCAACAGAATCAGAACATGGAGCGATAAGTCTGGACAATTCAACGTCGAAGCTGAGTATCTTGGTCTCAACGGCAACAAAATCCGTTTGCACAAGCTCAACGGTGTGATTATCGAAGTACCCGTGGAGAAGATGTCTAGCCGAGATATCGAATTGATCCGACGCCATGAGACAAAGAAGCGAGCGGCAACCTTGGATGACGATGATGTTCCCCTCGGTCAATCCAGTCGACGTAACGGTACACCAGTCCGATCGACCGAAAGCGCCAGACGAGCTATGCCAGCTGAAGAGCCCATCCCTCCTGAAGCTATGGCCATGCCACCACCCAGAAAACCCCGATTCGACTGGTTCGAGTTCTTCCTATCATCAGGCTGTGATATGGATGACTGTACCAGATACGCGTCGAACTTTGAGAGGGATAGAATCGATGAATCAATTTTACCTGAATTGGAAAGCAGTACTCTCAGAACATTGGGCTTGAAGGAAGGTGATGTAATCAGAGTCAGAAAGGCGATTCAAAATCGGTTTGCTAAGAAGACACCTGAGCAACAAGCTCAGATCGATCAAGATGCTGAATACGCTAAACAACTGCAAGAATTCGAAAACAGTGGTAGAAAAGGTACGGCACCTCAACCTCCTCCTGGCCTCTTCACTGGACCTGGTGGTAAATTATCGAATAATACTAGGCGAGGTAGACCTGAGAAGAAAAGTACCGGACCTGAGACGGTGGACGCTTCTGCAATCGCTGCTGCATCTGATCAGTTGTCTAAGGCTACTATCTCATCACCACCCACTGCTCCCACGCCTCCACCAATGACTGTATCTCCTCCCCCAGTCATCGAGGAGAAGAAAGCACCTGCTATTGCCGGTTTCGATGATGATGCGTGGACAATCAAACCTACCTCCAAACCAGCTTCTCCCGCTCCGCCCCCACCACCGGCACCTCCTGCGCCTCCCATATTCCAGACTTCGCCTGCACCAGCTGCTCCCGCGAACAATACCGATTCCTTACTGGCTCAGATCAATGCCCTTCGCCCAGCTAGTACTGGTATATCTCAGAACAACACAGGTGGAAGTGGATCGTTCGATCGAGTTTCTCAAATGGTCGGTCAACCTCGTGCACCTTCAGCCCCAGCGCAAAATTACGGACTGGGTGTGCAAAATACTGGTCAACCTATGAACCAGCTAACGGGTTTCCAACAGCAGCAACAGCAATCGCCCCAGAACACTGGTCCAAGAGGTCCCTTAGCACCTATACCAGCCAATGCAGGCTTGCTGAACCCTATGCAACCTCAAGTAACTGGAATGTTTGTACCTACAAGAGGTCTATCACCTATGACTGCTCAACAGACTGGGTTCCCTCAACAACAGCAGCAGCAGATGATGCCTCAACCTACGGGATACCAAGCTGGATTCCAACAAGGGTACGGTGGACAACCTCAACAGATGGCTATGCAACCGAGTGAGTACAAATGCCCTACCCTCTTGTGGCAAACACTGACAAGTGCTTGTTGTAGACTTCACAGGATATCCAGGTGTGATGCAACAACCTCAACCACAATCTTCCTTCAATGCGATCGCCAATATGCCACCCCCTCAGCCTCAACAGACCGAACAGAATAAATTTGCTCCTTCGAATATCTTTGCAGCTATGAAGCAGTCTGATTTCGGTAAACCTGAGGAGCAACAACCGCAGAATGCCAGTGAGTGATCTGTCTGGTCGGGCTATACAGCGAAGCTGAGAACCACGAGTACTGATCATTGTTTGATTATGCCTCGTTCAGACAAATACGATGCCCTTCGACCGCTTACTACGGGTTACAATGGTGCACCCTCCCAGATGATGCCTCAACAAACTGGATTCGGTGGTATGATGCCTCAACAGACTGGATTCGGTATGATGCCCAATATGACAGGATTCAACCCTAATATGATGGGTAACGGATATATGGGACAACAAGGTCAAGGAGGACAGCAGAACCCTTATGGATATAGATAGACCTGGAGAGAGCGATATGGTCATGAGTGGGGATGTATGTTCGCCTAGCAGAGAAGGTTATATTGTTGGAATGGAGTGGATATCATGTATAAAAGTTCATTTAGCTCTTGTTAGATCATATAGTTCTACCCAAAGAAAGGTAGTGGTAAAGAGGGGATTGACACATGGCTGTTTTTCTGATTACATGCAATATGCTATTGGTAGGTCTAAAGAGGTAAAACATTTCCAGTCGTAGAGGTATCTTGGCAGTCTAGATTGAATTTCCGAAATTGGGGGTTGTATCTAAAAATAGAAATTGGTTATCTGTCCAATCCTGTCACTGGACATATTGTCTCCGCCGATTCTTATCTAGGCACTAAGGAATCCATCGACCCATGCGATTCAAAGATCGATTCTTTCATTAACCCTTGATCAGTAAGTAGATTTAGTACAGGAATACTAGAGTAAATGTTCCTCGAGGTGAGGATGCAAGACAAGGCTTTTCTTCCCGTTTAAAGGGTCTGTCTCTACTCGTGTGGACAGCGTACAGTATATACGGATGCAAAGATCAGGAAATGGAAAATGAAAAAGGAGTCATGTTGGGCTAAATTGTCATATCCTTTCATGAATATATAATCATATACGATCCTTCTCATTCTTCTTCTCTTTTTCTTCTTACTCCCATATCATACCCAAAATCGGTCATACAAAGCAAGATGGTCTCAACTACTTCCATCTTCGTGTCGGCATTGGCCCTCGCTTCCTCATTGGTATCTTCCACTCCCACTCTCCTTACTAGGGATGGGCAAAATATGACTTCTTCATCTGGTGGAAAGGTTGCATTTCAATTCCCATTATCGCCCAAGATAATGCTTATCTCGTACGTCTCTTTCTCTCCCTTCCATTCATCCATTCATCCATTCATCCATTCATCCATTCATCTATCTATCTGTCAGATAGGGTATCATGATCGCAAACAGTACAATGCATTTTGACTGACTGACTCTCACATTGTATCATATACCAGGTTATTCGCCCCTGAAGACGTATGGACCGAATCACTCGGATTGACCAACAATATCACTCTCCCAGGTTTATCACCCCTCTTCCCCTCTATAGGATGTAACGACGATGCGTCAATCTGTCATATGACAACGGGTGAATCTGAAATTAACGCTGCTTGCTCTACTTCAGCGATGTTATTGGCGGAGGAATTCGATCTCACTTCTACTTACTTGTGAGTACGATGAACCCCTCTAGTGGCCGATCGATTACATCATAACTATATCGCTGGTGATGAGAGGAGGGCCATGCTGATCAAATCCTCACTTGTTTATAGCCTTATTGGTGGTATCGCCGGTATCAACCCTTATATGGGAACGACGGGGTCTGTCGGTTTCGCTCGATATGCTGTCCAGGTTGCTCTTGGGTGCGTGCTATATATTAACTCAGATCTACACCATTTATCTCACCCATATCTGTCAACCGCGCGGCATACTTACGTACCTGTGTTTTTTCAGATACGAGATTGATTCTCGACAAATCCCTTCCAACTGGTCTACAGGTTACTGGTTATTCGGCTCAAACCAACCTGGTGAACCAGCCACCACCATCTACGGAACCGAAGTCTACGAGCTCAACACCAACCTTCGTGACAAAGTGATGGGATACGTGGGTGACGTAAAGCTCAACGATACTCAAGAGGCAGCCGATTACAGATCTAAATACGATTACTCGCCTGCCAACCAATCTCCTCAAATATTCAAAGGAGATGTGGCCACCTCCGACGTCTACTTTGCTGGTAATTTGCTGGATGAGGCTTTCGGAAATATCACTTCGTTATGGACCAACGGAACTGGGCAATATGCCTTGACGGCCGAGGAGGATAATGCGATTTTCGAAGCTATGGTTAGATCCCACACGGCCAAGAAGATGGATTTCAGTAGAGTCGTGTTGATGAGGACTGCTAGTGATTTCGATAGAGGATATGGTGGTTCTGATGCGTGAGTTGAAATTATCTTTTCTGCATACGCCCCTCCTCTGTAGGTATGTAGTCCACACAGCTTATATACCATATCCCACTAGTGTAACCGCTTTCCAAGCTGAACAATACGGTTTCGAAATTGCCATCGCCAACATCCAAATCGCTTACACCCCTATCATCGAGGTGAGCCATCTCCTCTTTTCCATTCCTCGTCGTATGAGTAGAGCCTGACTAAAGCTTGACATGTTGTAGGGTATTCTCAATGACTGGGAAACAACTTTCAGCTCAGGTGTGGCGCCCCAAGACGAATGGCTCTACAACGCTGATATCTTCCACACACTCGTGCAAAGAAAGAGGGAAGTAAGAGAATTTGAAAGGATGATGAAGCGATCTCAAGTCGGTAAATATAGACGATAGATACGGATGTTTAGGGACAGCCCCATCACTGGTAATAACCAACTCAAGGACAATGAAGTTGCATAGAGTAAATAGGGTCAAGAAATTCAAGTATAATTATATCGCTTCCGAATTAGAGTTATAATCATAGGTATCATCTTCTTCGTCGTCAAAAAAAGGCACAAAATCGGTGATCGGTCACATCATGTATACATGAGCTATATAATTGAACGCCTATTATTTGTAGACAGGGACCAATTTCCTCATCAACCAGCTTAAGCAGAACGTTTCTTCTGCAGCGCTAAGAAACATCTTCATTGTGTGCATGCCTCTGCATCTGTCGTGAAGAAGCTGTCTGGTCTGTTCACCGGCCATAGGACAGAGTCAGCCGGTGCTCTCGAGGTTGTTAAAGGAACGTTGAAGTCTGCCAAAGTGAACACTTCGAACATCTCTACCTCTTCATGAAGTTCTCGTGTGATCCTCGGTCTGTACTTAGCGGGAATTCTGGTCATTGGCTGAGTTTCCTCGTACTCGGCTTGAGTATATACACGCTCAAACAGAAAATGTATATCCGTCAATTGTTCATAGCCCAAGATAAAGTTCGATCAGTCCAATGTCTTTGAGCGTGCTTCACATACTCTTTCAACACTGTGACGATAGGATCTCCACATTTAGGAGATTGCGTACTTCTCTGTCCTATGGTAGGTCGAACTCCGTCCTCCACGAGCCCCTGGATCAATTTTTGTGATCTTTCCCATAAATACTCTCTTCTAGCTTCTGGAGGAGCGGAAGGATTATATCTAGATCGAATATTGAAAGTGAATGAACCTCTTGAAAAAGGTATGCACCGGGATTCAGATCGAGGTGGTCAGAGACATCTGTGAGACGTGGAGGTACAGTAAGAGCGAGATAAATCAATACCGTTGGCGGATACATCGAATCATCTTGAGTTGCTTTCGAGGACCCCGAAGAAGTTTTCTTCTGCTGTAATTACATCTGTATACGTTGCCATCTCCTTGCGTGAGATTTTGGGCGGATTTACATAGTGGCATTTGGGTAACGGCATGGTCATTTGAAGGATTGACGTGTCAGATCCCATCGTTGAACAGAGATCTAGGGTGGGAAGTGATGAGAAAAGGAGATGCAAATCCGGTTTAAGCAGAAAATCACCCTGTAGAGGTCATTCATACACTAATATTGCCTGTCGGACCTACATGAAAGCTTGAAGACCAGAGCGTGATAAGATGAACGGTGGACTGTAGGTCATTCCTTGCATGTCGCGTTCCAAATGATTTATGCTTCTGTCAACTGGAATTGAATGGAGCCGACTGACACAACAGTGAAATTATTGAAGAGAGTGCTTGTAAGGAGTGAGTTTTCCGTGCACAAAGGTGGCATTGTTGCTATACTTCTGTGTCCTAACTCTTTTGAGAGAGGCACACCATTACTTTCTGCCACTGCGATCCTTCTGAGAATGTCCCTTGAGTTTTCGCTGATTGAATTGCAGATACAGAGCTGACCACAACTATCATTCGGAATCCTTATGTGCCAAAGGAAGCTAAAGGGTTATGACATGGCTATGGTGTGAGTTCATACTTGCCCACGTTCCCATACTGCCAAGGAGGATTTGTTCTGGGATGATGAGCGTTCTGCATGTTTGCCACGATCCTTCACAAGAGACATCTTAGAAGTCATCTCCCAGAGGCTACGAAAATTATTGAAAATAGATTTATCGGTGTCCTGCGGTAGGTAAATTCTGAGCATGATATGCTTGAGTGCTACATATCGTCAGGGCGAATGTCAACGGCTGAAGTTTGATGAGTTCAATTGATAGATGGTTTCTTGTAAGACGAAACAGATTAAATCACTGTTGAATGATGGGTAGAAATGGTGTCATGAATATACCCATTCCAAGGCGGCGAAGCCGTTACATACCTGACTCATGTCATCGTCATCCACAAGATGTGTGAGGTCCAGGCGTGTTTCAGATCCCCTTAATCGTTCCAGCTTTTAGACTTTTTACAAACAAGACCTTTTGTACTGTGACAATAGTCATGCATTCTAAGACGGTATGGTTTGCTTTGAAGTCAAATGACTTCTGGCCTCCACTATGTCAATGAAAAGAATCTTGCGCTGACGCAAGCTGTACTGGAAAGAATTACCCCAGATGCATTGTCGAAGTCTCAAGATTCAGTAACTTACTTTGAGGTGCTCCTGTGGACGCAGATACCAGGTCATTTGGGGTGCATGTTCAGATGCTCCGATAAGGTCTCCTTCTGGAGACATTGTCCTTAGTGGAGCATGCAGTCACTTTGCTGGAAGCGGGATCGAAAGCATACGGCGGTATGCTGGATACGGCATGATGATACCAAGATGACACGCCTTTGTCAAAGTAGATCACTTGAAAATACCATTGGCCGGGTAAGTCATATGCTTGATGTTGGGCATGAGATGCATCTTAGAGAGAGACTAGTATAGTCCCCCATACTGAAGGCCTGTGGTTCCACCGTAAGCCTACGCATCGCCCCGAATGGATCACAGCATCACTGATGAGCAGGTTCCATAGTATCCCCTGAGGGGAGTTGGTAAGGGCACCCAGAGGCTCGAGCTTGTGTGGGTACAATTGTGTGCATGTGAGTGTGTATTCAGGCAACTTCACGGTCTACTCTATTTTTCTGATAAAGTAGCGATTCATTCAGTCATTCTTGTATGTTTTCCTACAGTCTCGGTATCATACATTGACTTGACGTAACTTCGAGGTGCAAGATCTAATGAGCCCTAAATTGGCAGTTAGGGTTGGGTGAGTTTCTGTCTCCATATTGTTTTCGAGCCGTTCATAGAGATTTCGAGAACGCCGATCGGCCGACTCTTTACGATATTCTGTTGAGCTTCTCAATGCTTACACGAGCATGAGATTGTGACCTATAGTTGGCCGCCCGAGCTAGTCTTGAAGCTTCTCCAAGCAATATCAGAAGATTCTGCAGCTTTACAAACTTACTTCCCCATCTCGTCAACCCAAGCACTTGGTAAATTGAAACAATCTAAGAAGTTTTGTGCTTTGTTCTTCAAGAATGACCAATATATGATAGAGATAGAGAGATTGGGATATGCCAAGAGAGCTCTAGAGGAGGACGATTGGAACATAGAAGAATGGTTGAAGATTGATAGTAAAGACACGGTGTATGATAAGGTTGTACTGTGAGTGACGCTCATACATCTTACTATAGCATGTACAGTATGTTTGAAGGAGACGCCGGACTGACCGTTGAGGTTCGATCATTTGCGTCCCTCAGACTCAAGAGACATCTCAGAAGTGGGAAATTCAAGGAAGATAACGGGATAAGAGATGAGTGGAGATCATTTGACGATATACCAGACAGGAAGGAAAGAGGTATGTGATATCCGTCTCAAATCATGGACTTCCCCTTGAAAGGGTTGATATGCTGATGAAGCTGGATCACGATGAATATCAGACGAACTACTAAAAAAGATTCCGTACTATTTCCTACTGAAGAGGTTATGCAATCCCGACGGAGATCAAAACCACTCTCAACCGCTCATTCTCACCCGTCCCCCCGCCTCCACAAACACCATCAGGAGTGAAAGAAGACAACGATCGCTCTCTGTTATATCAATTTCCTCTTCAGGTTCTGCATCCTCTGCATCCGATGCCCCTAGCTCACCAGTAAGACCCCCGAAAAGCAAGAGGGTCAGAAGGACTGTACCCGATTCTTCTCCTTTGCCGGACGATCACATGGGAGATAACTCTCGAAGACCTCGAGATCGATCAATCAAGGACTCAGCGACCAGCTCATTTCCCCGGTGCATTTGCAGGAGGAAATTACCGAATCTGAGGATAACAGTCAGAATGGCTTTACAGGATCGGAGTCACCAGATTCACCATTACATTCACCTTCATCTGACAGTAATCACGAGACCTGCTCTTCAGATGTCGAAGAAGTACAACTCCCAAGTATATTCGCCAAAGCCAGCAAAACGAGAAGATCTGTCATCAAGAACACCTGGCCGGATCAAGCATGTGCCATACCTCACGGTCCAGGTAGAGGAGTGCAAGACGCTATAGACGTTGACGATCATCAGCATACTGTCGATCATCAAGAGTCAACCGAGGAAGAGAAGCCACATGTCACAGAGTTTGTCGATGAGCTCGGTTCAAACCCTTCTTCCGAAGCGATTCTCTCCTTTGTCATATGCAATGGAGCTCTGGACCAAGATAAATTGAGGTCGACGGCTGTCGCCTCTCTTGAAAGGGAGATGGAGAAAGGAGGACTAGCTCGCGATCTTCTGAACCCGACTATCAAATCGTGGGTGGTCGGACAACAGTCGACGAAACGAACCAGGAAGAACATATTGGAGCGTGCAAGAATGGAGCTGGGATTGGAAGCTATTCAACGTACTATTGATTCAGGGTCAGTGACCATTCTCCTGCAACCAAACATGAGATAGGGCTGAATGTAAAAGTCTCATTGTCGTAGTCTGCGCTCTCGCCCGATTGAAGGGTATGGTATTCATTTTAACTTGATGCCGCTAGGGGATCACGTTGCCAGAGATCTTGTGCGACTGATAGTATTGGCCGGCGGGTGTGTTGTACACTGTAATCCAGTATAACGAGGTATGCTGAAATTGTTCTTAGTGTCATCTTAGATAGTCCACGAGATCGGAAGAGTCGTGACTGCACCACCCTATATCGTCTGGTATGGCAAAAGGAAGATGCTAATGCACATCAGGGGAAAGGACTCCTTGCTAAAGGAATGAATGTATGCTTGGTCAACACTTGGATCCTTCGCTTCTTTTCTATGTGTAAAAACATGGAAAATGAGCATTATCAGATAGAAGAAAGAGTAGATTATCTCGTAGTCGACTCCCAGAACGAGTGAGTGAGCGGAGCACGGAAGTGGATTGGTCAGGAATACTAATGATGGCATATGCTGCATAGGAAACGAGCAGCTGGCACCGGCACACTAGTTTTCGTTGATCCTCCAATCAGCAAATTATTCAAAAAGAATCTCAGGAAACTAGCCAAGTACAATGGATTGCCGATTGAGCCCTGAACTTGATGTGAGCTCATAAAAGATTGTCCTAACAGCTCTGTGGCCTACTTAGAGAAATCTTGGCAAGCGGACAAACGCGTCGTGAGCGGATACGAGCGAAAATATGATTTAGGAATTCATATCACTATGAATCCAAAACAGGGAGCGGTAGCCGCCAATGGTATGATGGTCAAGCGTATGACGCCTGCCGAATTCTGTGATTATCTAGAAAACCTAAGACAGAATTCTCAAGAGTCCAAGATCTCTATAAATCGTCGCAAGCCGAAAAGGACAAAAAAGAAAGGTAAGAAACGTGGGAAGAAAGTCAGGCAGCCAAACGCTAAAAAGTGGAAAGGTGGCGCCTCTAAGCAGAAGAATGGGGTTAAACAAGAATGAGTGTTGACGAGGTTGTACATATCAGTCTCGCACCATGCGATCATGCACATTACATATCGAAGTATGAATATATTATATGCGTCAGGCCGTGGAAAACAGTGTGATAGGCTTATGCATGAGTTTCGTGACATGCAGCTTATGGTACCGTACTGTGTGTCCACCCATATGATCCCTGAGCGAGGATCTGTGTGTCGTGTGTAGGGTCGTATTGATCACCTGTCGACACGTAGTGGGATTTTGGAGCGTTCTTACTTCTCATTGCTCGTTTTTGCGAGTACCAATTATTTTCATTAATTCCATTTCCAGACCTCTCTCAACCGTTTTAGATCGGACTCAATATGCCGAAAGACAGCTCCGGCGCAGGAGTACGAGTGGGGTGAGCTCTCAGTTTTGCGGCCTCACCGTTGGACACGCTAGGCTATGAGTAACTTAGTTTTTTAATACAGTTTGACTGACTTATATCTACCACGCACAGTTGGAGCCCAGAGCTTACTCTCAAACTGCTTGAATTCCTCAAAGGAGAGAAATACTATCGGCAAGTCTTCTTCCCTCGCTCTTCAACTCAACCTAAAGATCGACACTTGTACGCCCGAGCAGCAGTGATGGAATTTTTCAAGAAGGACGAATGGATGAGAGATGCTAAGCGAAGGGGGCTAGCTCATTGGGACGCATCAGAGAAGGAATGAAGACCTACAACGGCATGGGGAAGTCATATATCAAATCCTATCAATTGCAGAGTCAATCTGTAAGTGGTAGCTTCTCTTCCTCTTTTATCGCAGGACAGGTCGGAGTAAAGCTGACGAGATGTCCTTCACAAAGATTGAAACAGAGGATGTCAGATCAGTATTACAAGAAAAAGTATCAGATTGCAGACAGCTCTACTTCTTTCGATGATATACCTAGTGCAAGTAAACGAGGTGAGTCTCCAATTTCCATCTCCAAGAGTTGCAAACTTAGAACTTGGGCTGATAGGGTTACATTTGAACAGCTAACTTCCGCAGACTGCACCCCTACTACTTCATCCTTCAAGAGCTCTGCGAAAGGGGCGAAAAGAAGTGTCGTGCTGAAGCTCTCGAACTTCGAGATATGCCGAAAGCCTATCCCGAAACAAGGAAAACACCTAAGCGATCACATTCCTTCATATCGAATCCATTGTCCCTCTCAGCCTCAGACGCCGGAACAGACTCTATCGATTCCATCATCTCTACCAAATGCTCCTATTCTAGCCGTTCTGCACCTAGTCGGCCTAAGAAGATGAGGCCCTCTGGACCAGATAGCTCCTCAGCACCAATGGCAGAAGTGAGACCATTGAGAATCGCTGCTCGACCACCACCATTTGGCCCGTCCCAAAGTTCTCTACACACTCCAACAATGTCAGGAGACCTTAAATCACTTCCGGGAGTCGGTGCATCTCTGTTCAAGAAGGGAAATCATGATTCTTCTGGTTCTGACACGGATTCCGATTCCGTTATAGGTCAAGCGTCAGCAATGTCTGACAGTTCTTCGATCGTGTTCCTTCCAGGTCCGCCACCAGGCTCCTTCCTTCCTCGGAAGCTGGAAGAAGAGCACGCACCTGAACGTCCCATCTCCGCAGTGAGGAAACTCGTCGTGACAAATAAGGACCCCTTGGTCTCAATGAACAATGACAAACCCGAAAGAGGACCAGATAAAACGCCTTCACGTGATTACAAAAAGAAGGTTGCAATGGAGGTTGAAGCCGAAGAGTCAACCTCGGTGCTTGGCACTGAGTATGAAAATGTTCATCTTCTGAACCCATCAGAGCTGGGCCGACTATCCAACTTAGTGTTGCGACGACGCTTCATTCAGTCGAAGCAGGAACTGAACCCTCATTGGTACGACAGTGGGATCCTCGACTGGATGGACAAGTATGGAAATCGAGAGAGGTATGCTCGTCAGCGAGCTACTTTGGAATTAGGCTTGGAGCTGATCAGAAGATGGAGTGAACGATCGTGAGTTCAGTGGGGAGATACAATTACGAATACTGACTCCGAGAATCCCTCAGGAATGAGGCTCACGCGACGTTGTCAACCTACAAATTCCACTTCCCGACGCTCAATGAGGGGGACATATTGGTCAGCGAGATGTCGGAATTGATCGTGAAGCTCGGAGGGTGAATACCTAGCTCTCGGGGGTTGTTGATTTACTGATAGTGTAAGGTAGATACTCGTGTTCGGACGGGGGAGCCTTCCTACGAGACAAGCGCAAGAACGGTGTTGTCGTATGCTCCAAAAACGCAAGTGATCGCGCCATCCTCGACATTCATGCTGATGTGAAGATGTGGTCTCTGAGGACTTGCATCTTTCGACTTATTGAACTATTCCCCAATTGCGTTAGCATCGATACTCTTGGAGAAAGGCTATACTACTTCGCTCGTAGTTTCAGACATGAGTATGTTTGCCGAATGGGGTAGCACTGTGTTGATTGCTATTACTGACCACTGTCTACCCGTAGCCCGGTTCGCGTAATAAGTAAAGGAGCATTGTTTGTAAGCAGCTCAGGCGGTGTGGAAAACGACCATAGCATTACATCCATGGGTATTTCAAGCAACTTGTGAGTCAATTCCAAGCCACTACATGTATCACCAAATGCGCACTGACATATGATGCTCCAGCACTATTGGTCACACTGAGACCTGGTACAGGACGCTTACAACCGATCCAGCCAAAAGGAGATGGCAGAAGAAGCACTGTATCTGTGTAGTGTTAGATGAGCAAAATCCCCTTTCCGACGCCAGAAGTTCCGACGAATGGGGTTGTGTGATGACTCCCATGGGATTTGCCAATTACATTAGTGAGCTTAGAGAGAAAAAAAAGCTTTCAAATGCCGGACGAGAATAGCTTGTTGAAGGTTATGCAGACTAGCGGATGAGATGACGTGGTCAGGTAGACTAAAAGTATGCATTCGTTTGATCATGTTTCATCTGTAGACTAGAGCTTGTCAAGAGGAATACCAGCTAATTCTTCGTAGCCGAGAGCATTGTTGAGATTCTTCATATTACAAAATTAGACATCAGCATAAGTGTGCTTTCATTCGAGCGTGAGATCTTGCCGGTGTTTGCAGAGATAGGGGGCATGAGTGAGTCGAAAAGAGCATGACTCACCTGCATACACTGAGTTGCAGCTCCTTTAAGCAAGTTATCCAATGTTCCCTATCAACACAAAACCACCATCAGACCTCTATCTTTCGTCCACCACTGAGGGGAATCAGCATTGATCAGATCACTCACGACAACCACAACCCGCTTTCCGGAACTATGTACCTGCACTCCACCCATTTTCCAACCATGTCTACCTTCGATATCCCTAACATCGGGTACAGTCTTGCCCAATTCGATCAATCGTTCATTCTGGTATTTCTCCTGGTACAACTCGAAGATCTCTGAAGCTCTGAAAGACTTGTCGAGAGGGGCAGTGAGAACTGAGATTATACCTGAGAACCAAGGAGCGACGTTCGGGATGAAAGCGAGTTTGAAATCTTGTTGGGAGGTAAGGCTTGATAGATGATTGGAAGCTTCCCTTTCGTGGATGTGGTCGGTTAGGGAGTATGGTCGGATTGAAAGACCGAGGTCTTGAGCGGACTAAATTATATAAAAATGTTATAATTAGTATCAAGCAGGGTATACCAAGATATATAGGTAAAATAGATGGAATGAATTGTCGATCAAGTATGAGGTGGATTGGGTTGTAATGGTTCTAAGGTAGATAATTTTATCCGGAAGACAACAACTCACAATCTTAGGAACAGTCTTGGGTCTACCTTCTTCATCCTTCTCACCTGATTTCGTACCCGCACCTGAAAATCCCGATACCCCAAAGACCGATGGCATTTGGGACTTATCCAAGTGAGGCATGAGGGGAGCCAAGAGCAGTTGAGTGTTGGTAGCGTAACATCCAGGATTGGAAATTCTAGTTGATCGTTTAGATTCTTCACGTCCGTATAATTCTATTTTTTTGCATTCACATAACAAATGCATATGCATATGACAAATTCAATTTAATTCAGCTTATATTCTTCTTTATATCTACAATACATAGCCTCTCCTTAATGTCTTTCAAACGGAAATTGTCTCACCCGGCAAACCATATGTCCAATCCTTCTCGAACCTATAATCCGCACCCAAATCTACGATAACTCCTTTACCACCTTTTGAGGCTGCCGAGTCGATAGCATCTACGAATGGTTTGCAGATCCCATTGGGGAGAGCCATAACCCATGCGTCGACCTCGTTGGATTCAGCCATCTTACCAACATCCTCGACTGAGAGGTTGGAGTAAGATACTTGGGATTTCTTGTATTCCTTCAGTGGTAATCCAGCTAATTCTCTTGAAGAGACATGAGTGAGATCCAAGTGAGGGTGACTGTCGATCAATGAGATTAGATTTTGACCTGTGTAGCCCCTGGCTCCAATCAAAGCTACTTTCTTCCTGGGTACCTCTGCAGCAGTGGCGTAACCTCTTCTACCGTTCGAAGTAGAGTTGACGAGAGAGGGTCTAGCGGAAGTCGAAAAAGCTCTAGTAGCTCCTAATCGATGAGGTGGGGTACTGGGTCCAACGGGTAAGAAAACTCTTTCGATTCTACCGGATTGTTCGAACCCTTCGATGATCTTTTCAACCTCTTTGACATCAGCTACACCGTACCAGAACAACGATCTTCCAGCTCGAGTAAAACTTCCGTCGGCTCTTTCGAAGTGCCATGCTCGGTTCTCGTCATCTGCATTGGCAGTCCAGAACAACCTCTTGTGATCTTTCTTGATGGTGTCAAAGACGTTATCGGCAATCTTGTTCAACATACCATTACCCGAGGGGAGGAACTTGGTCATGACGGGGGTTTCTCCTTGAGGATGAGAGACAACAGCAACGACGTCGAAAGGTTCATCACCGTAGATCGTAGTAGGGGTGTTTTTGAAATCACCAAAGATCTCAGCAACGCTTCGTTTACCGGAGATAACTTCAGGATCTCTTTCAGTGAAAACCTGTCGGAGTTGAGTGGATCCAACAGCTTCTACACCGGTTTGCTTGTACAACTTGTGTCCTCTTCGGATCAAGGTACCGGCACCGGCATCGGTGAAAAGTTCCTTCTGGAGCATACCGGTGGAAATGATAGCGACGGAAGAAGTTCGAGGGAGAGTATCGAGGAGTTCTTTGATTTCTCGGATCTTGAGTTTGGTACCGAATTTGACCCATGATTCCTTCATGAGGGAATCGTACTCCTCATCAAGGTTGATGGTAGAGATTTTCTTTCCGGATACACCGTGGAAAAGACCACCCTTCTCGTTGAGGTATACGATCTTCATGGGCTGTGTTCACAAGGATAGTCAGCAGCCATTGGGGATTCTTTACGGAGATGGCTCACCTCGAGGACTCTAGCCAATTCTCCAGCAGCGACATCTGCATTAACGTTCAAGATCTGACCTTCGGCATTTTCAGCAAGCGAGGTGAGGATGGGCAGACATCCAGCTTTGATAGCAGCTTCGATAGGAGCTTTATCAACTCGAGTGATCTTTCCCACAAGACCATATTTGGCTTTGTCGAGATAGTCGGCGGTGAAAACACCGGTGGGAATGGGTCGAGCACGTGTACCGAGTCGTTCAAGAGCAGTGGTAAGCTTGAGGTTTTCTTGGAGGAAAACTCGCTACACACAGAATCAGCATGCTGTGACATACAAAACGATGACTCGATTTTACTCACTCGAGCGATAGAAAGGGTTTTGGGGTCTAATGAGATCTGTCAGCTAAATGTATTGATTGTTGCACGTCAATGATCAACTGACCTGTAATTCGGATACCGTCTTCGTAGTCTGGGACGATACCTTCAGCTTCGAGAATGTCGTTACTGCCAGGAACAAAGAGGTCAGCTTAGTCTGCCAAAGAAAGAAGGTGAGATGCAGATCATGCAAAAGGGAGAGATACGAGCCCGACTTACAGCTGAGGACCAGCACCGTGTAATACTATAGGGAACAGCCCAAGTCTGTTCAAGAATGACAATGAAAGAGCGAGATCGTCAAGCTCGTTGGTGAGGATAGCACCACCGATTCTATACCGTAATCGAGTTCAGTCTGGTTTCCTTATTGAAAAGATAATCCGGAGATTTCGATTGACTTACTTGAGAACAGCGAACTTTGCTTCTGGGAGAACACCACCGGGAGAAGCGTCTTTGGATGATTGGGTGAAGATACGAAGGTATCTTTCTACTTCGTGCCGTGATCCCAAAGAGTACAAAAGTCTGATGATAGTGTCCTATCGAATCCAACCATCTCATCAGTCTCTGCGCTGTTTATTTACTCATGCAAGGGTTACTTGATGACTTACCCTATCCATACCACCTTCCCTCCCAGCGCCAATGGAGCTAGTCAAACCCCTCTTCCTGATCTCATGTCCCACTTTCTTAACATCTAATTCGAAGAGGACATTCTCCTTGGTAGATAGCTGAGAAGCGGAAGCTGATACGGGAGCGGAGGGTTTTGAGAATGCTCGGACGGAAGGTCTAGAGAGGTTGAGGGCGGAACGAGGGATGTTGGAGCACCGTCTTAACATTGTGTATGTGGGCGTCCAATCGTGTGTCGATGTGATCTATATATAGTGAAGGTTATGTGGTGCACAAAGAGGATTCAAGTGGAGAGAGAACATGAACCGAACCCAACCCAGTCCACCTCCAACCCAACCCAGAGTAGGCGAGTCAGTCGAACGAAATGTACCCCACTGACTGATAAGCTGATAAGAGGTAATCTTAACCGAGACGAGACACACACAGGATAGACCGACATATTGCCACATCACTGGGTAAGCGGAGTCAATTCAGATGAAATCCAAAACACTGCATCACCCAAAAGAGGCAACTAAAAGTACGCGGCTGCCTTTTGGGTTGAACGAGGTGTGAGAGAGAGTGGGAATGTCAACAAACCATGACCAAACAACAACATCACCGTACACTGTACATACGATATTACAGCTAACCAACACATCGCATAGCGACCACCACCACACTCAGCATGACTGACGATCAAGAGAACATAGTATGTCACTCAGTCAGTCCATGCACCGTGATATAGATACGGACTGATACATCATGTTACCTCTCATAGGCACCAATGTCACGATTACCTCGATTGGCCTCGTCACCCGCCAGACCATCTTCCATACCTACCCTCAGCTCAGCTCCATTGGTATCATCTGGCAATGCGAACAAAAGGAAATTGCCTTCATCACCATTAGCTCCGCCATCTACCAAACGATCAGTATCTGGATCAAGTTCCGGGCTGAGATCATCGCAAAGAGGGGGATTCGTTCCTTCTGCCGTCCAGGAACCCTCCTCAACTGGGAGATCTGCATCAGCTTTCGGAGCACCAACAAATAGGAGAACGGGAAGTACGGAAAGTACGAGGAGTGCTGGTTCATCATCCACATCGGCAACTACCAGAGCTAGAACGGCTGGGACTGTGATCAAACGACCACCTGTCAGCGCAAGTTCGACTACAACTCGGAACGGAAGCACGTTAGGAAGAAGCATAGGTCCTAGCGCCAGAGCTACTAGTAGAGGTGTCAGTCCTGGACTGGCTGGAACGTCAACGGCGAGATCAGCTATAGGGAGTGGAGTAGCTAGTGCTGCTCAATTCAAGGTGGGTTAGCTATCCTGGATGGGTCGTATTTATCAGCTAACTTTTTGGGTGAACAGAGCCATGACGGAAGACTTGAGAATGTTGAAAGGATGGTAGGAGGCTTCAAGGATCTGTTGGAACGAGAGTGAGTGATGAAAAATTCACATGCTAAGATATCACTGCTGACTTCGATCGACTCTGTTTCTTAGACAAGCAAAAAGTCAGTTGACCGATTCTGGAGACCGAGCCTACAACTGATGTCCATATTACATCTTCTCACTTCGCAGTATCGTCCCTTCAAATGTCCCAAGTCGATCTTCAAGCCCTCCTCCAGTCCACTCAAAACACCGAAAGAGAAGCTAGGAGAGATCTATCTTCAGCTTCTGAAGAACTCGCGGCTCTGCGTGCGTCTCATGCTAGAGAGATTGATGATTTGGAAAGGACAATAGCTAGGAAGGATCGTGAGAAGAGGGCTTTAGAAGATGAGTTGAGGGATAGTAGAGAAGAAGTGAGTAGGGAGAGAGAGACGATACGACAGTTGAGGGTGAGCTCAAGCTGCATTATTCACCCGGCCTGCGTCCAACGTTCCATCATAATACTATCTTGTTCACTCATTCCCACTGAATTGGGTTATTTATGAATGCTATACGAGATATACTGACATCATCCCTTTCTTAGCAATCTCTTGCCGAGCAATCCACACAGCATATAACGCTCTCCGCTCAACTGCAAGCTTCGCAAATGCAACTGACCAGCGTCCAAGCTGAAGTAGAGCGAGCCACCTTGAGTGTATCTAGCATGAAAGCTGAGTTAGCTGTCGGTCTGGAAAACGCTAAGAAAGCTGAGGAAATGGCAACCGACAGAGTCAGAGCAGCCGAGGAAGAAAGGGATAGAAGGATAGCTGAGATTGAGGAAGAGCTGAGAACTGCTGAGACGATAAGGAGGAAATTGCATAATCAGGTCCAGGAGTTGAAGGGTGAGTTCATCGTTCGCAGCCGTTTTACTCAGACAACTAATGTTGAAGAGTGATTAATAGGTAATATAAGAGTATTTGCCCGTGTCAGACCTGCTCTCGGTAAGCTATCCTATTTCATTCGATATTTCCTGGAATACGAAGCTGATCGTGTCTTGTGTAGCCCACGAATCGTCATCGCCTGAAGCGCTTGCCGAGATCGCTTATGGGGACGAACGAACGGCCCAGGAAACTGGTCAATCTCAGATAGTAGTGAAAAGTAGATCGGAAAGTGCGACTGGACAAGCGAGAGAACAAGAATATCCATTCACTTTTGACAAAGTATGACGCCTTTTTACCTTTCTCTTCAAACTGACGTTGCTGATATATGGTATGTCGATAGATATTCGCTCCTCAAGCTGGCCAGAAGGAAGTCTTCGAAGAGATATCCATGTTGGCCCAATCGGTTCTAGACGGATACAACGTGAGCTGGAATCCGAGAGTTTGTCGGGGCAAGGACAGTCAGCTGATCTTCACCATTTTTACAGGTGTGCATATTTGCCTATGGTCAAACGGGTTCCGGTAAATCTTGGACTATGGAAGGTGGTCAGGTAAACTTTTTCTCTGTTGTCATATCGCAAATAAAAAAGTTAGCTGACTTGCAGATGGGTCGGGTTGATGATAGAACGATCAAGACGCAGGTATGATACCTCGAGCTATCGATATGATCTTCGCCGTTTCTAGTGGTCTGAAGGATCGAGGATGGAAATATCAGATGGAAGGGCAGTATTTGGAAGTGTACAATGAAGTGGTGAGTCTTTCATCATGTCAAATGCAGTCGTTTCTGTCATCTGACTGACCGTGCAATGCAATATGATAGATCAACGATTTACTTGGTAGTGGTCAATTCGATTCGAAGAAACATGAGATCAAAACTGTGGATGGGAAAGTAAGTGTGACGGATGTAGTCAGCAGTGAGTGTCTTTTCAAATTGACATTTCAGCGATTGCACCTCATTTGACTGATTCCTGCCTGTCGTTGTACTATACAGTACCACTCAACAACCCTCGTCAAGTATCTACTTTACTCGAACGAGCAAGTAGTAGACGTGCGGTAGCTGCTACGCTGATGAACGAGCGATCTTCAAGATCCCATTCGGTATTTACGCTGAAAGTCAGAGGTGAAAATCCATTGACTAATGAGAGGTGTGAAGCTATGTTGAACCTTGGTAAGTGGAAACACGTCCATTTTCCAACTATATGTTAGCAGTCGTTTCCGACGATGTACCCAAGAAGCTAAATATCTCCTTCGACATCACATGTAGTCGACTTGGCAGGATCAGAAAGATTAGAGAAATCCGGTGCGGGAGAGAACAAAGATAGGATGAGAGAGACTATCAATATAAACCGATCTTTATCTGCTTTGGCGGATGTCATAGGTGCTTTGGGAAGTGGAAAGGAAGGTGGTCATGTTCCTTATAGGAATTCAACTTTGACTAGGTTATTGCAGACTTCTTTGAGTGGTGAGTTGGATGTTCATCAAGGTTGACAGAGGATGCAAGGGTTATTTGATACACGGTACATGAGAACTGAGCTGATTGAGTATTCTTCGTATTGTCAGGCTCAAGTAAAACACTCATGATGTGTAATCTGTCTCCTCTGTCGGTACATCTCAACGAAACGCTATGTTCACTTAGGTTCGCTACTAAAGTGAATTCGACGGTGGTGGGACAAGTGAAAAAGCAGAATGCCAAGTAGGAAGTATCATGGAGTGGAGTTTTGGGGCTGATTGAAAGCGACATTCCGACGTGACGAGATAGTGAAATCTCTTCGCTTTTTTGCTGGAAGTAATCTGAGATTTTTATCGATGGTAAATCGTTCATATGGACAATCTGGGTTAATGGTTTGCGTACAATACTCAATGAGATATATTCTTTAGAGTACCTTGATATCTTTTCGTTGACTACATTTATCAATGTATTATATGATCTCATCATGACCATGATCAAGATCGATGTATTTTATTGGTTGTGAATATGAGATATACATCCAATATCATACCCTCATACATGATACTAGCTATTAGTAAACCATTACTATATCTCTTTCTCTCCTTTCAACAGTATATCCCCAACTCTCAACCTCGTATAACCCTGTTTATGTTCTATAGTCTTCTTGTATCCCTTTCTTCTCTTTTTCTTCAATATCCTCTCCAAGGGCGATTTGGTATGTTCTAATATCGTCAGATTACAATCCACCAATCCTTCAGGTATGCCCTCGAAACTACTTAATCTTTTGGATTTCCAATTCATTGATCTCTTCAGTATCGCTGCGTTGGACGCCTGACTCCTTATTGCATAATCCCTCGAACCTACTTCCAATACCTTTGTGAGGGATAGAGTACTGCCCGGAGCTTGGATGGGTTTAAGTTGAGGGAGGGTTAAGATATCTTTAGGATGTAAGAGGTAATTTCGAGAGTAGAGACGGGCGATAACGTATCGACCGGAAGATGAAGCTGATTGAGATGATATGAGTGATATAGCCTCGGATGTGGAGTTTGGTAGAGTCGTCAAACTAGAAGAGGAAGAAGAAGGGAGGATAGGTGGTAAATGGGCTAAAGCTGCTGAAGTTGAAGAAGAGGGGATGTCGGAAGGTGGGAGTGGGGTTGTTGGTGGTGGGAGGGGAGCGGTGGTTTGAAGACCCCTTGAGAGTGAGAGTCTAGCGAAGGCTGGGGTTGTACGCAAGGTCAGCGATTGTACATGTTGCACACAAAGATTCCATCGGTATGTTGTACAGGTTGACGGTATGAAAGAGCGAATTACTTACCAGACGATATGCCGGTGCTTGGTCTAGGAGGCATGATGGGTGTGTTGACTTTGTCGTCCTCGCCCTCGTTCCAGTTGGTTTGATGTTGATTAGCAGTCTAACAATGTTTGTCTCTATACGCCATGTGCATATCGTCTTCCCATCTCTCGACATCCATCTTCTACCTTTGGACATTTCTCGTTCGAGAGAGATGAGATATGCTCGGGATAAATGCCAATAAATCCAATCGGAATATTCCTCCCTTATATGATCCCGCCTCATCGCTGTGAAATGAAACCCCGATAACCCCGATCCGTATTGATCCCATATTCCCTTGAATTCCCTGTGTGGGTGTGGGCTGCGTCCAACCATGTACCACCTCCCAACACCACCCACGTACCCACCACAGACAGACTCATACTCATTCACCACCTCACTTCCTCATCTCTAACTCAACAAAAGTCTTATCGAAAGACCGAATCCTTCTTCTACTCCTGTATCCACACTCACCACTCATCCTCTCATCTAAAAATGCGTGCCGCCTTCAGGAACACCCTCAGAGGAGCTGTCGCTTCCAGCGTGAGTTATTTGACAGTCTTTGGGGAAGGGGATTAGTCGAATACGGATCCAAAGATGATGTGAAGAAAAAAGAGAATATCAGTCTGGAGGGAATGCATCTAGCTCGTCGAGCATCGGAGGAGATGGTCACAGGACAGAAAAGCATGGGAGATTGGAAAGGATATCAATACACCATGTATCGTCTGAAACACTCCGCTAACATCTCATATCCCCAACAGGCCAGAACCAGAGCTGCTCCCCTCGCTGCTCGAACCTACGCTACCGCCAAGCCTGGTACGTCCCATTCCTGTCACCCAATGTCCGCGATGCATCATGCTGATATGCCTTTTCACTTGCTATCTCTCTCACTGTCATCCCACCACCTAAATCCGCGTTTCGGCCGATCCCCCTTCTCTTCACTACCACAGCCGCTTCTGAAGTCTCTTCCATCCTCGAGGGCCGAATCGCCGGTGCTTCCGTCGGTGGTGATGTCCAAGAGACCGGACGAGTCTTGACCATTGGTGATGGTATCGCGAGAGTCTACGGTTTGAGAAACGTTCAAGCCGAAGAAATGGTTGAATTCTCCTCAGGTGTCCGAGGAATGTGTTTGAACTTGGAAGCCGACAACGTCGGTGTAACCATCTTCGGTAACGATAGATTGATCAAGGAAGGTGATACCGTCAAGAGAACCGGTCAGATCGTGGATGTCCCCGTAGGACCTGGTCTTTTGGGTCGAGTCGTCGATGCCCTCGGTAACCCCATCGACGGTAAAGGTCCTATCAAGGCCGACGGTAGAACCCAAGCTCAATTGAAGGCTCCTGGTATCTTGCCCCGACGATCCGTACACGAACCCATGCAAACTGGTCTCAAATCAGTCGACTCCTTGGTACCTGTGAGTCTTCGATCTGCTTTCTCATGCATCTTTTTCGTTGCTGACCTTTTTTGTCTACCCAGATCGGTCGAGGACAACGAGAACTTATTATCGGTGACAGACAAACCGGTAAATCCGCCGTCGCTATCGACACCATCCTTAACCAAAAGAAATGGAACGACGGTGCCGATGAATCCAAGAAACTCTACTGTGTTTACGTTGCCGTTGGTCAAAAACGATCCACCGTCGCTCAGCTCGTTCAAACCCTTGAACAAAACGATGCCTTGAAATACTCCATCATCGTCGCTGCCACCGCTTCCGAAGCCGCTCCTCTTCAGTACCTTGCTCCTTTCTCTGGTTGTGCCATGGGTGAATGGTTCAGAGACAATGGTAGACACGCCTTGATCATCTACGATGATTTGTCCAAACAAGCCGTCGCCTATCGACAAATGTCTTTGCTTCTTAGACGACCTCCCGGACGAGAAGCTTACCCTGGTGATGTCTTCTACTTGCACTCCAGACTTTTGGAGAGAGCCGCCAAGCTCAACGCCGATTACGGATCTGGTTCCCTCACTGCCCTCCCCATCATTGAAACCCAAGGTGGTGATGTGTCCGCTTATATCCCCACCAACGTTATTTCCATCACCGATGGACAAATCTTCTTGGAAGCTGAATTATTCTTCAAGGGTGTTCGACCAGCTATCAACGTCGGTCTTTCCGTATCTCGAGTAGGTTCCGCCGCTCAAACCAAATTGATGAAATCCGTTGCCGGTTCTCTTAAATTGTACCTTGCCCAATACCGAGAAGTCGCTGCTTTCGCTCAATTCGGTTCCGATTTGGATGCTTCTACCCGATACCTCCTTAACAGAGGTGCTCGTCTTACCGAACTCCTCAAACAACCTCAATACCAACCGTAAGTGCAACCATACACAACACTCCCACCATGTGCTGATATGTGCGGTTGTCATACATAGCATGCCTACCGAAATCATGGCTCCTTTGATCTACGCTGGTGTTAACGGTAAACTCGATAAAGTCCCTGTTGACAAGATTGGTGCTTGGGAAAAATCTTTGTGAGTGCAATTCGATAATCTTACTTTCTACCAACGATTTTTTTGCTGATTGATCAATGTCTCATGAAATAGCACTGAACTCCTCAAATCTCAACACGCTGCTCTCCTCGAGAAACTCTCCGGTGGTGTTTTGACCAAGGAGATCGAAGAAGAGATGGCCAAGGTCATCGATGCCCACGTTGCTGATTTCACCGCTTAGATTTGATCTAGTATATTCAAAAGTAATATCATTAATTATATCTTTGTGTGTGTTAGTACGGGTTTTACGATTATAGAAAGGAGAGGAAAGCATTTTCCTATGGGATAAGGGAGGTGATAAGTTGCCGGAAAATAACAAAAATGCATGGAATTGAAATCAAACCTGATCACTATCTGAGAATGAGCTTATGTTCATGTCGCAAGTCAGCCAGCTCATTTGTAGTCATCAAGAAAATGGTAGAGGACGATGTTTTTCAACATGCGGATTGACTGATTGTGATTTTGTGTCTATTTTCTGCTCGGGATCATGGTATTATAGTATTCATCGACTGGCTGCAGTCGGTCCATTGACTGTTGACAGTGAGTATTCGACAGCTTCTTGTATCGTGGACTGACTATTCCCATTCAATTCGAGAGCGATCTATCCTCAGAAAGATAAAGTAAAAAGTGATCAAGAGATCGCTTTCAGTCTCGAATGACACTCGCTTTATAGAGCAGCTCGGAAGATCTATCAGGATTTCAAGCTTAACTTCATCGGCTTCTACTTGTCAGACCTCCTCTGTCCATTGGGTCACTATCTTGCTCACTCTCTCTCTCCTCTTCGTAGTGAGATCCATACAAAGGATGTGGGCTCCAAGCGTTGGATGTATTTTATCTACATAATCTGCCTAAGAAGCATTGATTGGGCTTATATGCCACTCTCATTTAATTCACACACGCCATCAACATTACCTTGAATCCAACGCGTCTGTTGTCATCATGGACTTCTTCCTCGATTACCCTCTGACTCATAAAAGACATTGACTCATTCCCACATCACATAGTATATTCCACGGTATGAACATCCGCTAAAGATGCCTCTCGAGTCAAATGCCGACAAGGCATACATGCACGACTTGCCAAAAGTGTCTTTCAGGGTGATCACAGATGATCAATCTATACTCGCTCCGGCAGGTGTAAACTCGGTGAGCTATCTGCAATGCTGTCTTCAATACGTACATTACAGCTGATAATCTCTGCGAGATAGGAGCAGAGTAGATCGTATGGATGTGAGCTTCTTACTTGACCTTCAGCTTCCCGTGTATACCAGGACTTATAGCTGATAAAGTCGAGTAGATAATGATTTCTCGGAATTCGAACGAACCGAACATTATATTCGATATATAGGTCAGTTCGCCCATGATATGCCTGACGTGGATGAGCTGATAGGATAGTTCTGCAGAACCTATCGAATCGGAGTTAGCGGTTCAGGTTGAATATGATATGGATGAGCAGGGTGAGTGACCATCATCGTTAAATCGACTAAGAATACTGGCTGATATAGCTCTTGTTCGATGTAGATCAAGAATGGCTGGACGCTATCAACGCAGAGAGAAAGAAAGAACAAAGCGGAGCGATATCATATGAGGTGTTTGAGATTTTGATGGACAAGTTGGAAAAGGAATGGTTCAACTTGGTAAGTCATTCTGGACTCCTACCAAGTGTATTTGATCCAGAATTCCAGCAAACATCTTCATACAACCTTGTTTTAACACATTCTCAATGCTCTATCGAACAGTCCAAACGAATACCCCAGCCAGTACAACACCTCGCTGCGGAGGATTCCAAATGTGCTGTATGTGATGATGGTGAAGGTGAAAATTCAAATGCGATAGTATTTTGTGATGGGTGTAATCTCGCTGTACATCAAGGTGCGCTCGCTTAGCTAGTAGATCAAATTGGCCGATTAGCTGATAAAGATGTATGACCATAGACTGTTATGGTGTTCCTTACATACCTGAAGGTCAATGGTTGTGTAGGAAATGTACCGTTTCACCTGAGAATCCTGTGGTGAGCTCAGTCAATATTGCAATGTACTAGTCACAGCAGCTGACGATCCATTCAGTCCTGTATTTTCTGTCCAAATGAAGGAGGAGCATTTAAGCAAACCACTTCAGGTCATTGGTCACATCTGCTTTGTGCGATTTGGATACCCGAAACTGGGCTGGGAAATGCGATATATATGGAACCCGTAGAAGGCGTAGAGAGTGTGCCGAAGAGCAGATGGAAGCTTGTAAGCTCATATACACCTTTCTGATGAATGTAAGCTGATAATGTCGTTTTTTTCAGGTCTGCTCGCTATGTCGAGAAAAGACGGGAGCTTGTATACAATGTGATAATAGGAATTGCTTCACCGCTTTCCACGTAACATGCGCTCGACAGGCGGGATTACTTTCCAGTATGAAGTCGTTCAGTCAGGATGGGTTGTTGAAGGCTTATTGCCATAAACATTTACCGGTAAGCTTGCCGGACAACTTCCAACCGTGCATTTTACTGACTTTTGGTCCATAATCAGGCTGAAGAGAGGGAAGAAATATCCGATACTGCCTCAGACTTCTCTTCATTCTCCGAAACGATACCCAAACAAACCACAAAAACCAAAAAGAAAGCTCGTCGGTCTTCGACCGCTAATGGTCAAGCTGCAGCTGTCGTTCCGACAACTAAGAAATCCGCTCAAGCACATTCGAAATCGTTCCGACCTGGTCCACCTATCATACCTAGATTGATCTTAGACAAGGTATTGAATTACGTTGCGAAAGTCGCCATAAGGAAGAGACAGCCTTTCGTGGAGAGAATGTGTAGGTACTGGAGTTTGAAAAGGGAAGCTAGAAGGGGTGCCCCTTTGTTGAAAAGATTGCATCTGGAGGTAGGTAATCTCCCTGATGGACACTGAATGCTAGCTTACTTTACTCGTCCCTCAATAGCCATGGACTGCATCATCTGACTCGCGTCAACAGACCGAGACTGAAAAGGCTCAGAAACTCAAGGTGAGCTATGTCTTTACGGCTTGGTCTGTGGGTAAGCTGACGTGTCCGCAAAAGTTCCTGCAAATGCTTCGTAACGATCTTGAAAAAGTCCGAATGCTCGCCGAGCTGGTCAGAAAGCGAGAGAAAGAGAAGTTACGTCAAGTCCAGTTGATAAAGGATGTTGTGGATGGCTTTATTTTCCCTTACCATGGGAGATTGAGGGTGGCTTTTGAGAAGATTTCAGCGCAAGTTCTTCCATCTTCTCAGTATTGCCGTTACATGCTGACTCTTCTGTTCAGGTTGGACCGGCAAAGTCTCTACCTGCATCCAGTCAATCGAGCGGAAGCACCAGACTATTTCGAGATCATCAAGGAACCAATGTGCTGGTTATGGATTGACGAGAAATTGGAGAAGAACGAATATGTCGATTTAGCTGACTTCAAGGTATGTATATCGACTTTGTCGCTACGACCCTCAGCTCACAATCCTTTGTAGAGATATAATGCTTGTACTCGATAATGCGATGATCTATAATCCTAAAGACAATCCTTATCATCGTAGAGCCGCCAAAATCAAGAAAGAAGCGGAACCTATCCTTACAGAATTGGACAATATCACTGAAACCGCCCGTGCATCATACCAGACCTATGCATCGGAAAAGAATGCTATTCTGCCCGTTGGCGACCTAGAGCCCACTTCCACTGTTCTCTCAACTCTCTTACAACAATGCTCGGGCCCAGATAATCCAACTCAAGATCACCTTGGTTCCATCTTCTCCTTTGAGCTTGAGAAGCCAAAGGAACCGACTCCTCCTCCTCCGTCCAAGCCAGTAAAAGCGCCTAGGAAATCGTCATCTCATGCTGAACGGAAACAAAAATGGGAAGATCGCGAGAATGCTGCTAAAGAACGGACTCTGGCTGGCTCAAGATCTACTCGAGCGACCAGGGCCGCAGAAATCGCGTTCGATCAGGAAGCAGGCATACAACCTTCCTCAAGTGCTGAAGGGAGCAAGCATACCTCGGTCGAGCCCAAGGAGGAGTTGGATGCTAGGAGTAGAAGAAGAAGTATGAGAGAGATCAATGCAATTGCTGGACCGTCTACGACTCCTGCTTCAAATAAGAAAGGGAAAGGTAAAAATCGTGTGAAGTCGGAAGTAGTGCCCCAGACAGAAGCTACAGCCGGATTGCGGACATCGACTTCGGTCTCATTGACCACTTCAGGCTCGGCCTCACCTACTAAGCCATCCAGCTCATTCCCTCGACGACACAGATCTCAAGTTGGTGTGGTGGGAACGGAAATTGTACCGATTCTAACGGACAGAGACAGAAGAGAGCGCGAAAGGGCAATGGATATCATGATCGAGGAAGTGGGAGCTCAAGATCAGTTTACCAGATTCAATACTGGATGGGTATTACCGGAAGGAATGAAGAGGAAGAGAACGGAAAGAACCTCTGACTCATTTCGTAAGTGAACGGCCTCGACAAAACCATCTCTGCTATCTCATGGCTTATAATACTCGTTTTCATCTTTAGCTAGAGCACCAAGCGCTTCTTCGTCTCGTAAACCACCTAGTACAGCCGCTTCAAAAGCTCGAGCCTCCGCTACACCTCGAACACTACGTCTTTCATTGAGTCCCATCAAATCTCAGCACACTGAACATGCACCGATCTCCAGTGGCAGTGGAAGTGATCTATCCTCGCCGCCACCTTCAGCTGTACCAACACCTCGAAAGACTACAAGGCAGACTGAACACGGTGAGAAGCGGAAAGCACCTTTGGACGAGGAGACTACATCACCGAGGCAGTCGAAAAGAGCCAGAAGAACTAGGAGCGCCGGAAATACAGATACTCATGATGATGTCGTAGTTGATGATGATGAAGATAACGAGGAGATGACACCTATACCTGAAGATCTGAGTGATCAAAAGGAGATCTCTGAGGAAATCGAGGAGGTTGAAGAGGTTGAGCAGGTCGAACAACCGAAGGAAGAAGATGATAAGCCGAGTCCTAGCAAAGCGAAAAATAACAGTAAAAGCAAAGTGAAGGTCATGTCTGTCTCACCTACCAAGACTAAACAGGAATTGCAAAAGGATGCAGCTCAGTATGAACCTGGTGTACTTGGTGAGTTGACTTGATCCACAGGGCAGAATGGGGACTCAGCTGACGACAACGGTGCTCCCATCTCATTTGGTATATATAGTTTGGGCTAAAAGTGAGATTTCATCTCGTGTTGGCACGTGCATTGAAGCTAATGATATACGGATTGTTGTGTTTTATCAATTAGTCCACACATATCCATACTTCCCAGCTATGGTGGTCGACCTGAACGAACCTGAGGGAATACCTTCCGACGTACTTTCCATCGAAGCTAGAGAAAGGGCAGCAGCCAAAGCAGCTGGTAAGAAGGTATGGTTGGTCAACTTTTTCGATAATAGTGCGAGTTACGGCTGGGTCATGGAAGATAAGTTGGATCTTTGGGTACTGACGAAGGTGAGTTGGATAGTTATACTTTGCTGTCATAGGCAGTTGCAATGAGCGCATCAACGGACAAATGCTGATTGATTTGTTAGCACTTGATGCTTTGTATCTATCTGTGAGTTCATGTTTCACTCTCTTTTAACAATGTATACGTAGAGCTTATGTAGGTCATATCCTGATTAGGGTAAAACACGGAATAAAACCAATAAGTATAAGCCTCATGCGATTAAGATGGTCAAGAAAGGATATAGGTGAGTTTGAGCGACTGGAGATCGAAATTGTGATCCTGATACAACCATGTTGTTCGTAGGGACGCTTTGGCAACTCTGCAGACTGAAGAAGAGGATGAGGCAGAGGAAGTATGATGACTAGTCATCTGTAAGAAATAAAACTGTATAATGACATAGCATGTTTTGCATGAAACGTTGATGTAATGTCAATGTACAGATTCATCAAAGTATACTGAACGCTTCCAGATCAGACCGTTTCAAAGTCCCGACCGTATGGAGGATTCGCTTGACTGTGTTTCTCCCTCTCCTGGATGATGAATTTGAGGAACCTCAGAGGTGTCATCTTGATAATACTTCGATGTGTCTTTTCAAATTCGATACTGATCTTGCCTTTCAGAACGATGACCCTGATGAACATTTGGTCTCTGTTGTTCTTTCTGTGGAGCTGATCATGAAACTTGCGTGGTGTTCCACAGATATCGCTACGGTATTCAACCCCAAATGTAACTGATATATCAGCTCAAGTGACAACATCATTGGTGAAACTTACAACCCTACTCGTATCGCTATATTAGACAATTTCCTCTGCCATACTGTAGTGACCGTTGAGTCAATCAGCACGAATGCTTTGAATGGTAGAGTCCCAGACCTTCACATATAGAGATTTCATTAATGGTGATTCTTGATGAGGTATATCAATTTCGGTTACTCGCCTGCTTGTTATTTTCCCGATCAAATTTCCCCAATCAATGTACTCAAAGGTGTCCTTCTCCCAGGACCTCTCAACTCCATATTCCTTGCTTGGACAACGAGTCTCATTCTCCGGGCTGGGATTTTCAACTTCTTGCGTAGCATTGCTTCAAGGCTCTTTGTCAGGTGGGGATCTGATTATTTTCGGTTGTTCCCACTGATCTGATGTACAGGACAGTGCCACAACAGATGGCGAGTCGGACGGTGCTGGTGAAGGAGGAGTTACTGATATACCGGGAGTGCGATCCTGAGGTCGCGTGTTCAGCTCACAGATAAATGAGCTATCGGATGCTGACGACGCTTCTGAATCGGAGTCCGAATTTGAATCATCGCTATAAGCAATGTTAGGTCTCATACCAAACCTAAATACTTGAGTTTCATTTTGTGGCGGAACTTTGGGTGGTAGCGAGATCGATAACGCTCGAAGGGCGTGACTGTCTTCCTGATAAACTCTATATCTGAATGTGACTCTCTAAATCTTTTAGCAGTGGTGAAGCAGCATGAGCTGCAAGAGGGACATTTCCTTCAGAGTCGGACGAGTCGGAAGATATGGTTGAAGGAGATCTCTTTCTTCGTCGAGTAGGTGGATCGGGGGGTTCTTCCACTGGGGTCATCACCGGAAGTCCAGCTTGTGGTTGTTGACCTTGACACAATTCTCGAAGTATAAAGTAGTATGGATGTTGCTTTCCGAACAACACTGTATGAGTAGCCAATCTCACGTCAGCTCACTTATCATCCGCGATCAAGAGAGGATTTACCTCTTTTACGTCGATCAGGGATGTCCTCGATCTTGGTATTGTTGTGGAGGATACCACGCTTGGTCTTGTACCAGCCGTCGTTAAACCTTTTTCGCAGACTGCATTCGGCCAGAGAGTGTCAGTCAACATCAAGGTACCGGAGAAACCGCTCCAGTGATTTGGAAAGGCTTACTGGAGTACTCTAGATGTAATTGGATTAGCCACATTACTACCCCATTTCTTCGTAGCTTTCCATTCTCCTGCCTCGGTCTTTATCACCAAGCCCCTCCTCTCAGCATCTTTCATCCACACGCTATCTTTGAAAAATTCGATACAGATCTTCTGACTGACAAGATACTTGTCTTTTACTTGTTCGATTGAGGTGGAGAAGAAAACGTGTTGATAGAGTGGGTTGGACTTGATGAGAGTGAGTAGTGTAAAAGTAAGAGATGGTTCGGCCTCCCAACTATCACGAATGGAGAGATCAGTAAATATGTCCATTCAAATTCATGTTGTCAGAATGTGATATGATTTGACTCACTTGAGACGAAAGGAGGATTGAGACATCGTAATGAGAAGAGGTGGACGTCCTACCAGAATCGATAGGAAGACACTTGGATTGCGATGTGTTTGTACTGGTACAGTTTGTGAGGTTTGGTCAAGAGAGAAGAAGAGAAGAGAAGATGATCGAGACAGAGAAGAAGAAATGACACAAGTGGCAGAGTTGTTCACACCAGTCACAACCTGATATATGTATGATATACCTGTCACCACCTCACGGATCTATCCCTCAGGTAGCAATCATCCCGATCTTGAAAAGTGAAACATTTCATACTCAGACATATAACACATGGGAACATGGCCATATCCATATTGTCCCACTGTTATGCTAACGGTTGATACCAACTCGAAATGTATGTATGAACCATGAGATGCTGATGGATGTACAGGGTGGTCTTGGTGGGTACAGTACCTCGCGGTATGGGGGGGAGGGGAGGGGGAGGGGGAGAGGGCTGTGCGCTGAGTGTCTGTGTGTCTGTGTGTGTGTCAGTCCATAATTCACACACAGTGGTGATCAGTGTGCGAATGAATGTGAGGATATCAATAAAACTTTGATTCCCTTGCATCCCTTGTTTCTTCTTTCTTTCTTTCTGTCTCTCACACATGAATCATCAGCTTCGCTGTCTGAACCCTTGGACACAATTCATCACAATGGCCCAACAAGACATGGTTGCTTTGTAAGTTGTCCGTCTTTAGATCATGACCCTTCAATGCTTTCTTCGTCCGTAAATCGAGACATACTAATTTCCATGTCTTCCCCCCTTTATTTGGCAAGATCATCCTACAATCACATACAGACTACTTAGAATCATCAAGATATCGAAAGCTTATCGTAAAGCGCTCTTTCCGAAACCTCATCAACGTCAACCTGAAACGGACATAGGACCGACTCTTGAGGAAATTTGCCTTAAGCTCGTCAAACAGAACCAAGAATGGGAACAACATTGCTTGGAGATGGGCTGGATTAGACGAGCTAGAGATCAGAACTGGGCAATGAGCGGAAGTTGGAAAGAGAATATTCAATTTCAATTTAGGCTGATCGTTGATCTGTGAGTTCGGTTCAAGCAGATAAGTATAACCATGTGTAACTTACCGTACACCTGATGGGCTGACGTGAGATGGCTACGGTAGCTTCAAGCTTCGTCTTGACGAGAATTGGTACGGTTATAAATACGGTATCAATCCATCTTGGACAACTTTTAAGGATATACCTGACAGCGAGAGTAGAAGTAGGTCATTCTTAGTGGTACCGATTTTTCACTGAACATCGTCAGCTGATCTGCCTTCTCCATGGCAAAGGATCTTTCAGACGACTATACCCATACCACTTCCTTCTTCTTGATCTCTGCAAACGTAATGATGCTTCGCCTCCTTCGCTCAACGGTCCAGATCCAGAAGACGTCTCCGATGGGGATGTCGAGATGACCGAAGACGACGATGCTCAAGATGATCAGTCAAGCGATGGAGAAAACGATAAAGACGATCATGACAGCTCTAGTTCAGACAAGTCCCATGGGACTACACTCCATCAACCCTTCAAGCTCAAATCTGGCAAGACTGTATACAAAGATCCACTTATACACACTAAAAACCTCATAAAGCGAAACAGTCAAGAGCTACTTGCCACTTTTATTGGAGAGAAGAATATCTCCAGAAGATATCGCGAATGCCTGGTAGATCGTCATGTGCAAAAGAGATTGAATCTCAATCCACAGCAATTCTTGAGTAGATTCAAGTTGGAATGTGGTATAGCGGGATGTATCAAAAGTACCAAACAAAGGTGAGCTACTCAGTACTCGATATACCAAATGCAGCTAATATGATTGCAGTCGAAAAGGCCAACCTCTGAGAGGAGTAGATATCCTCGTCCCTGCCAATTACGAACAAGATAGTGTGGCGGCGGACATCGTCACCATCCTCAGATCTGCTGGAGTGTAAGTTATCCAGCAGCAGATCAATGACCTCGAGCATGATAGCTGATCATTGTCTTTGCAGTATCATCTGCACCGATCCTTCAGCTTTCGTGGTCAATCAGCAACGCGAACAGTACTCTTTGACTCAAGTCCGATGCGAAGCCTACAGCGGACATGCCAACAATCCTCTTAGCTTGCCACCCATCACACTAGAAGTATGTCTTAGAAAGATACTTGACGGATATCATATCAACACTTCGCCCCGTGTAGAATTAGAGGAAGCTCTGCAACAAGCTGTGATCGACGCTCAAACTAGGTATGTCCTGATCCAGCATCATGTTTATGTAATTGAACTCGGCACTGATTGGTCATGTTGCGCTGTATGATACAGATCTACAGTCGGAACTGGTATCGGGGTCCGCATTGCCCCTGAGGTTCCTAGAGCCGTTAGAAATCAATTAGAATATATCATCAGACGAGAAAACTTGTGAGTGATAAAACCTTTTTCAGCTGTATGGAAGATACTTTATGAGTCCAATCGATTTGACTAATGATGATGTCCTTCAGCACACAATACAATAAGCAGAAACGTTTGCTCGAACATCCAAAAGCCCAAGGTAGAATCCTCGTTTCGATCAAAGCGAAACATAGAGGACCTCACGTTCCCACAAGCATGTTCACAAAGACGTGCACGATGACTCCTCTTTTGTTCGCCAAATTTGTAAATCAAAGAAGATGATCGTGGCTTGTTGGTAACGCATAAGATCATTGAAGCTCCAGAAGACTTGAAAGATGCCTTAGACAATTTATGTCTTAAAGTGGTTTAGGGAAGTAGCGGGAAGATGAAAGGCAAAGATCATGGAAATAGAGTTTAATTGCAAGTGACGAAAAGTAGAATAGTGAGATATCAAAAATTCGATTGGAGCAGACGGGAATAGCAGTAAAAGTATTATAGATTCTCAGTGTCGCGCAGTATATTGTATCATTTGAAGATATGCTCATCCCTTCCATGCTATTAGCTTCATGTTACTGTGTGTGGAAACTTAATCATGAAAAAATAGGCGTCACACAAGTGACGGTGACGCATAAACTTTGTGAACCTTGATCTTCACAGTGCAACAATGCAAGTGTATCATACCATTCATTTCATTTCATGCATCGACGATTGCTTTTGAACTTCTCTGCATCCATTTCAGAAATCGTATAGCACTTTCATGCATCAAGTACATATCGCATCAGTCGCCAGAGTAGGTGGCAGAGTCTTCGCAAATCGCTTTTCATCTGCACTCATTCGAGGTTGATGAGACTCTCGAGATGCTCTTCGAGCATATTCTCGCAAATCTATGACGAAATCATAGAATCCCTCCATTGTCATTCTCATCAAGTCGTGTCGATCGGGGGTAACGGTGGTACTGGAGGATGGTGTGATGACGATCCGATCTCTAGCGTTGGATGTTGTTGAATATCTTACCGTAGGATGTATAAGACTTTGAAATAGAAGCTAAATCAATCAGTTGAGGAGGTACGATAGTGAGGAACTTGTTGTTTCCTGTAGTGTTGTATGTAGATCGATAACTTACAATCTCTCATAATCGCAAATACGTCTGATAGATACCTTAGATTCATCAGGTATCGAACCTGAAACAAACACCTCTTTTCCTGCTCCTATGTCCCAGCAACTAACGATGTGTGAGTGATAATATTCCATCAACATTGACTCTCCAGTTCCAGTCCGATGGTGATCTTTCAGCTTGGATCTATCGTGGACTCACTTCTTCTTACATTGAGAAGCCAGTATCTCCAATCGTGCGTCTAACGGTTTATTCCTCAAAGCTTTAGCATCACACCATCTAATTAGCTTTACTAGACAATTCTGTATAGTCCACCTTTCCATCCTTTCTATTCTTCTATTAGCGGTACTGATGTAGGATGATCCGGAAAAACCAGGGCCGATTATTTGGATATATGTTCTTGCGCCTTTATAAAAAAGTTCATCTTCCGAGGTACATACCGTCCTAAGCAATCGGTACCGTTCAATCAGCACTATTCCAATGTATAATAGTGATTGACGGTACTGTCGCACTCACCCTCCAAGCTTTCCCAATTGATCTTTCAATTCTCCTACGATACTTGTTTGCTTCCATGATCCAATGATGAGTATTCGATGGTTGCCTAGAAGCTGCCGTCGGTCTGCTACGGTCGATCTGGACGAACACAGTACCTCGTCACATGGATACTCGACTGCCATTGATGCCAATGTATATAAAGCGAACTTACAGCCCAGAAATAGATATCTTTAGAAGCTGTATTCCAATCTCCAACAAACCCTTTATCTTAATCGCTTCTCCAAGCGAATCACCACCGTTTCCAAGCTTATCCACCGAATCCAAAGCGTCTTTCCACTTAGTGACGTATAGAGATTCGTGAATCGATTGGCTGAAGAACTCGTTTCTAAGCTGTGATGTAGGTGATGCATATACTTCTTCGGGATTCAACACACGTTTCGAACTAGACAAAAAATCTTCAAGAGTCTCTGCATTCTCTTTTATACTTATGTTAGTATTTCTATTTTGTTGGGTTCTGGGATCATGGCTCGTTTTCACTCTTCTCCCATGTGGTACAGCAATATCTCTTTTTCGTCTTGACGAGTTACTAGAGTTACGAAGAGGAGGCGATCTGGAAGAGAAGGTGGTTGACCTGGCTGGAGGTCGAAAGTGATATTGCTGTGGATGGGGAGCAGTTGAATGACTGTTACTATCGTTACCGATATTCATTATCCTCCTAGGTGAACAAACGTTGTCTCTTGCAGGATGATGTGGTATGGATTGAGAAAGAGGTCCTGTTCCAGGAAAAATTGATCGAGAATTTGCTGTGAGACTTTCATTCATTGATTGGGTCTGCCCATCCTGTACATCCACTTCAACCTTGACATCTAAATTTGTTGGTCGGGCTATATGATCTGAAGAATGTTGAGTTGAATGAAGGTAAGGGGGATGGGTGACTGTCTTGAAATCGGAAGGAGGACTCCAGTGATCACGGTGAAACTTGTGTGGTCGAGGTGTGCGAGCAGTTGCGGGAGGAATAGGTTCACGTTCACGCTTGACCGCTATGGTGGAGATCAAAGACGGTTCTTCCGCGTAGATAGGGGATGAGAATCTATGATTACCAACAACATGATCCATTCAGCTCTCAGCATCAACGTGGAACGATCGGATCGGGTGCTGAACAGACAGTATTGTACAGCACTAACCTGAAGTTGACATCTCCCTCAGTTCCATCCCATTCATCTCTATCTTGCCTATCGACCTTTCTCTCGGTGTACATCGCATCTACAACTATTGGGTGAAGATGTGGAGTTGCCAATTCGCTCATTCGAGCATGTGGTGATGGATTGAGGTAGAAAGATCGTCTGAATGGATGTCTCATCAGCCGAAGAATCTTTGTTCGATCTAAATTGACCACCGACTCACGATCAAGGCATGGATAACGCTTTGATCTCTTGATTTGTCTTGTTCATGACGATGCCCTATGCCCTGAGCCCTCAGTCTTTCGTCCTGTCTGATACTGTAACACTGGTGGTCTTCCAACCTTGAAAACGAGATGCAGCAATTGACTGATAGAGACTCTGATACATGCACATGTGTATTCAATCAATGCATGCGCATACCGAAGGGTTGAACAATTGTTCCGAACATACGAGTAGCTACAAATAAATATAGTCCGCTGTATCAGTCCACACCATCAGCGGATAGATGGGGAATCTACCACTTACAGTTCCATCTGCCGGAGATGAGATCGCTTGCTTCCGACCCCAGCCATGAGAGCGATACGACATACAACCACCTGGCCTAGCCTTGCTTGCACGACTCGACGTTGTAACCTTGTGGTGTGCTCGTGTTCGTACTCGTAAAGGATTACTCTAAATTGGGATTTTCAAACCCCATAACCAGATAACCACGCGACGCGTCGTAGGCATGTCACGTGATATATCAAGAGTTGAGCGATGAAAGAAATCAACACTCACTGTACTCATACTCGAGTATAGTGCATAGAGATCCATGCTCCCCCTCGTTCATTCTCAATCCTTTGGATCTTACCCGTACCAACAGACGTACGAGCACTGTGTGGATGGTACTTTGGCCGGATCTGGTAAGAAGGATGCTTGAAGAGCCCAGATCAGCTCAAAGGATAGCTTTCTTGCCGTCGCTAGTCTCACCGGGATAACATCGTTCTACAGTTGGTTGATGGTCGATAAGATGATTGTCACTCTGATTCAGGTGGTGTGCGTTTCATCCTTTCACTGGTGAGACACTCAGTTGAGAAGGTTATAGCTCACAAGGTCATTGCCCCGGTGATGAAACACACAGATCATCGACATATTCGATTGCTACCGATCTCTTGGGCCTCGCGCAGTTCACTTCGGCGACAAATACTACCTTTGATCCGGAATGACCTTTCAGAAATCACCATCAACCATCTCCAGCCAGTACCCCTTGATTCGCTTTGTCCCAACTACCATCATGATGCCAGAGCGAGGAGGTTATATCGAGTGGGGAGATAGATAGGCAGTGGAGAAGAAGAGTAACAACGCGATGTTAGTAATGGTGTATACGCGTATCGACTTTTTCAAACATTACTTCTCCCGACTTTGAGCTCTATCAACTCTCGCGGTTGAAGAATTGTAAGAAGATAGTCAGAGGCTCTCGCCTGAATCTCATACATCGTACTCAAAGCACAAAGACTATTCTTTTTGGTGATTTATCCAAGATTGTCATTGCACTGAGCCATAGCAGCCTGACAATCGTGAAGGAGAATTTTCTTCGTAAGTGATATTACCTTTGACGAAAAGATCGGCACCGTCTGATATATCAATTCACTCTACAGCTCGAAGAACCTTCAAGAACAAGAAAATGTCTACCTCTCCCAATTCCCCCCTTTGCTTGTCTTTCTTCCGGCACGCCTGGACCATGTTCAACCTCTGGTGGAATCATCGATGTCAAATCCCCCTACACTCCTCGCTTTCACCCCATTTCTGTATATACTTCGTCAACCCACAACTCCTCTTCCATTGATGGCAGTCCTTTCGATGGCAGTCCCGACGAATGCCGTAAAAGAAGAGCTTCTTCTGTTTCCTCTCATATTCGCCCCGCCAGGAAGAGAAACAAAATTATCATGTTGTCCTCCCCTCACTCCTCAAATGCAACCACCTCGCAAGATGTGCATGTCCCTTCTTTCAGCCAACAGTCCGATGAGGGCAAGAACAATGTGCACTCTTCGCATAAGAACGGTGCCGAACAAACGACAGTGCAATCTTCAGCCGACAGTGGTATGAAGAAGGCAGCTTCTACGCATTGTAGACAGGAGGAGACTGGCACAGGGTAAAGGGAAGGAATCAAGGCAAGTCGGCTTCTGCATAATGGCTCCACTTGACTTGGATACTGATTTCTTTCTTCATCATAGGTACCCATCTCCATTCACATGCATCATCATACACTCTCTCATCGCATTGGAACAATAGTCAGACTCTGTCCATTGCGCCTAAACGTCCGACCTGGAAAACCCAAGCATCTCCTATCTCATCACCGACTCGAGGAACTTCCACCGTATCATCTGCACAAGTACTTCGTGCTGACGATCAAGTGGACGAACTCTGCGATGATGTATCGATCAAAGAGGAAGAAACCGAAGTTGTGCAGAATGCAAATGTCGATAGACGAAAGGTTCCTCCTGGAGATGGCAATGGCGTTACCCCATATGGTCCGACTGTCGCTCGTTCACTCGTCGAGCTCAACACACTGTCTGACAATGTTCTTGGATCCTCATCCTCCATCAGCCCTCCGTCCCATACTCTTGACCAACCTTTAAGCACAGGTGCGATAACACCGACAACATCTGATGTCGCCAAAAGTACTTTGACCTCTTCGCCATCGCTAGATGACCGGACCAATATTGTCAATGCCCCCTTCGTCAAACCAGTGACTCCTGCCGTCGCTCCCCAGGCGAGGGTTCAATCGATTTCAATAGTCTCAAGCAAATTGTCTTGCGTTGAAATCCCGACCATGCGTCGAGCTCGTCTTTCCAAGTATCAAAAGTTTTCTATCCCCTCAATGCTTCCCGACTCCGAAGCAAACCAATCCATCATTAGAAATACTTCGAATCCCTTAAGCCACGCGCCACCTATTTCATTTGATCCGAATCAAGACTCACACTCTGCTGATATCCTGGGATCACAGATATCGATTGACAAGGAGGACAGATTGAAGACGAAGAAGCGTAAGAGCCAAGTCAAACAGGATGTTGAACAATCTGAAAGTCCCTCGAGAAAGAGGACAGTGGTTGATCAAAACACGGTAGAAGTCAAGGTGGAACCTGAAGTAAATAATCTCAGCCCCCAAGAATCGTTGAGGAGAGGTAGAGCAAAGAAGTTTGATGATTATTGGTTAAGTGAAGGCCTCTCTAGTGATGCTAAGAGAAAGAAAATTCAGATCGAGCGGGAGAGATGTCGGTTGTTGGTCCGAGGACACCTGATGATACTGAAAAAGAAGTGAGCTTAAGATACGATTTCAATCTTCTTAGACGCACCGCTGATGAATTGAACTGTGTCATAGACCATCATCATACTTACGGGACTGTAAGGTACTTGTCAATCCATCCCTATTCCCATCCAAAATGAAGAAGACCATTGGGAAACTTGTCCAAGTGATCAGATTGGCCGGAGGGTGAGTAAGATTCTGAGTAGGAATGATGGAAACCAACCGCTGACTCTTTTTCAGATCAATCATCAGCAATTTCAACGACTTCGCAAGCCCCAATCATGTGAAATCATCCGTTCGTGTGGTAATCAGTTCTTCCAGTCACACGAAGGTGAAAGTAGAACCTGGCACCCAGAAGATCTATCACTTAGATCTTTATGAATTCCTTCAATGGTTCGACAGACGATCGCTTAACCCTTCACCTTCCATTGATACATCATCCCGGAACAAAGTCCGTCACACATTTGATCCTCGAGATCTTGTGATCCATTCCGCTAAACATTCAAAGAGGTCTCGTGATCAAGCCCCTCGTCCTATACCTAGTGATCAGTTTTACGGGAATACCGCTGCGTCAAATGGGGTTTTCAATGTCAATCCCAATAGTCGATCACTTAGTGGATCTCGTGCCGAGCTACGACATGCAAAGCGACGACATATTACACGGTCGACTCTTACAGTCAGACCCTCTATCGACTCGTCCAACTCTAGAAATACTTCAGACATAGCTTCGGCTCCAACAGAAACTCCATTAGACCGGCTTGCGAAGCTCTTCAAACGCGCCCGAGCTCCCCGGATCAGGTCAGAATGGCTGTCGGTCTCGGATTCACAGAGTCTATCGGAAGCCAAACAAAAAGGAAACGAAGCTGTGGAAGGCTTCTACAATGATCGTCGGTTGAAATGGTTCAAGACAGCTTTCCTTGAGCTGGCTGAATGGACGGGGGAAACGTAAGTGAATAGTCATCATGCCGTGTCATTTTCTTTTGAAACTCGAAGCTGATCACCAGTGCTCAGCGATTTACTTCGCCAACATGTCGTTCACCGCGTGAAGGGGTACAAGATCGCATCTTTGGATGAGAATCGAACTATGAGTAGGATCATTAAGAATGCAGGAGGGTAAGTTGCGGTCGTGATCATCAGATTGACATCACAGAAATGGCGATTCCGAGCTGACGTTGGAACCTGATATTGTAGGCTGATCCTCAACAATGAACCAATAACCCAAAAACATCGTCGCTTCGCACTGGTCAAGCCCAACGAAATCTCGCAAGAGATCCGAACTCTCGCTGTGCAAGAGGAAGTCTTACTCAAAACAGAATTTGGACTCTGCGATTATCTCTTTAATCGATATTTGAAAACCAAGTCCCTGCCGGAACAGCTTGCAATGTTGATTTGAGGTAGGACTTACTGTACAAAGGCTTGATCTACGTATAGCAACGGATCAGAAATGATATATATAGCGTTGAAGTTTGCGAAAAATAGCCATTGATTTATATGCATCTAATCAAAGTCAGATAACTGCTGCCTGTGACGTGATTGGAAGGTGATCTGCAGATTTGGGGCGATCTACGCTATCTTAGGAATGGTATGGTTTGTGAGCCAGGAATCAAGAGGGTAGGTAACTGTACGAGAATGGAACACTTGGTCATCGATCGATGCAATAGCCTTAAGGCCAGAGGGCAATACGTCGCGGCGAGATGAAGAGCACTTGCTCATCGGCTTTACTGAAGGTAATCGACGTGTTGTGTACTGAGAATCTCTCATTGAAGGGAACGAAACTGATCGGTCGACGGCTCAGCTGGGCAAAGTCGATGTTTGGGGGGCGTTCACTTCCTATCAGGGGTCGGCGTGATATTGATTGAGGGTAGTAGAGGAGGGTTGATGCTGTAGCCTTGTTGCTACGATCCACTGAGGCTAAGCCCTTGTCCTATAGATTTGTCTCTACTTGTGTGAAGTCTGGGGGGGCGTTCCCCTTGGGTTTTGGACGTG